>NC_048238.1:16162524-16179468 GCF_002007445.2 Ailuropoda melanoleuca
AAAAAAAAATAAAAATAAAATAAAAAACTTTTAGAAAGGGGCCTCAGATTAAGAAATACTGGAAACTTCTCGATTTTCCAATTTGCAGATAAAGAAACAGACACTTCGAAAGGTGAAATGATCTTTCCAATAGGGCTATGGGCCGGGAGAGCTGAGAAGGGCAGGGATGTCTCAGGGATCCCCCAACGAGGGCCTCTGAATCATCCTGGGCAGAAGTATGAGGGAGAAAAAGAAACACAATGGTTTTCCAGCCTCTACAAACTGACAGTCAAGTTCTAAGCCACTGAAAACAGACAGGATATTTGTCAACTATTATCAAGTCTTGCTGGTGGCCCGGGCCCTATCTGCCTCCGGCCACATGCAAGCCAAGGGTTGGAAGGGAGTCCGCTCAAGCTGCGTGGTTTTGTGTTTTGTTTTGTTTCAGCATGAAGCTGACACGCAGCCCTAATAAATGATCACTTTCCATTTTCTACTTCAACTTGGGCTTTTGATAGAATGAGTTCATACATCAATATGAATAGATCGATACAGTTCATAATTTATGAAGATGTGGAGGGAGGGAGAGTCTGATCCTGCAGAACCACCCAACCAGTGCCTGCGTCCCTTCTTCATCTCCTCCTTCCTGCTGCCCAGGTTGGGTCATTTTTCAATGCATTCACACTCCCACCCGGGAGGGTCGGCAGCGAGTGCGAAAAATTAAATTGCATCCTACATAAGCTTTGCTAATAAAAAATTTACAGTTAAACTGCAAAATGGTTTCTATGGGTCATCCCTGGATTTCAGTGATCTATGTTATTCCTGTCAAGCCTGTGCACATGTAAATAAAAGCTAATGACACACACATAGCCTAGGAACTCAATCCAGGATGGGATGGAGCTTAGAGTAAGTCATCACAGAGAAAGAGATGGAGAAGGAGCCAGGGAGAGAGGGAAGGAGGAAAGGAAAGAGGGAAGGAGGCTCTTAAACAGGACTGTGAATTGCCCTCAAATTCCATGAAAAAAAGGTCAGAGCCAAAGAGCCAAAGTTTAAGAGGAAAGGGTGAAGTATTTTTTTAAGCATACATCTATGCACAAAACAGATACAGAATTTCCATTCCTGCCTCACTTTGGTTTGTCTGTCCCTGTCCACAGTGTTGTCAGGCACATCAGTAACTCGGTTACTTTTTCTTTTTGTATAGATATGTCTTATCTTTTATCTCAGTGATTTCGTCAATAGTAACTTACAAACGAAGCTAACTTCTTCAAAAGAAATAAGCTACTCCCAGTGATACTATCGAAGAGTTGCTTTAAAGCTTTTGAAAAGTCAAACATAAAACTGATGTCATTTTTTCCCCTAAACAATGTGTTTTTATTAACTGCATGCTTGTGTTCATATGTTTGCTTTAATCTGTCAAAATAACATGGCCTAGAAAAGGGTCAAAAAGAATAAGNTCTGGAAATCTGATTTTCCTTTGGAAGGAATGACGATACTAAAGAATCCACCCAAGCTGGTGGTGGGGAGAAGGGAAAGAAGTAAGAGAGAGTGCGGACAGGAGGGTTGGGGGGACGGGGGAGGCGGGGGGAGGTCCCTGCTCCGGAAGCAGCGCCTCCAGCAACACACCTGGAGGTGGCTACACAGACAAGTCTTACTTAAACTGAAATCTGAAAACACAGTACTAATCACTGATAATTCATAATAATAGGTTCATGATGAGCAAAATTAACATATAATCACATAATCCAACCATCTCTTTTGATTAATATCTTCATGTTCTCTCCCCAGCTCTGATCATAGTGATGATGAGCAATCAAATATTAGCGAGGAAGAAGCCCAGAAAGGAAGGGAAAGCTACATCTGGCCCCTGTATTCCAGCAGCAAGGCAAGAGCAGACACACAACTGTATGGAAAACTAACTGAACTCTACACTTCTTTCTAGAAAACCTTGGGGAAGGGTGACAAACCAAATACAGATGAAAATGATGACAAAAATTAAAACTGCTCTAACCCTGGAAATGTTCCCCTACTTTCAGCTCATGTTATACTAGGAAATCGGAAAAATTTCAGAGACTTCTCTCAAACACAGTTACCCTCATAACTTAATTCTCCTTTCAAACTGGTTCAAATCTCCTCCATTGGAAACCTATTTGGCTTTCTCACTCTCCACTAATGGCCCATTATCAGGCTGGGAGCTAGATTTACTAGTTATTCTCATGATCCACTTTCCAAAACACTCTTAATAAGTCTTCTCTCTCCCTCGGCACTCAGTAACCAAAACAGTTTCTCTGAATCACAGGATTTCAACAGCTTTTCCTTAAATACATAACTTAATATAAAGCTATTCTCCCTCTGGTATTCTTCTTTCCAGTAACTCACTTCTCAAAGGGTTAGGGTGTTTTGAGTACAAGTACATGCTTCCATCCGAGAATTAAAGTTGGCTCCAGGGGCGCCTGGGTAGCGCAGTAGTTAAGCGTCTGCCTTTGGCTCAGGGCGTGATCCTGGCGTTCCGGGATCGAGTCCCACACTGGGCTCCTCCGCTGGGAGCCTGCTTCTTCCTCTCCCACTCCCCCTGCTGTGTTCCCTCTCTCACTGGCTGTCTCTCTGTCGCATAAATAAATAAAATAAAATCTTTAAAAAAGTAAAAAATAAAGTTGGCTCCGACATGAATACAATATGGCCTCTTCCTTCAAGGAGCTTATAATCTAGTAAAAAAAACCCTAAATCTAAACATGGACACACACACACACACACACACACAAGAATATAAGTGTATTAATAGAATAAAATACAGCTACAAGTGTCTAAAAATCATCATTTCAGATCAACCATTCACTAAGGCTTTTGGAATGCTATCGTTCATATTACTGCTTACGTTTTTCTGAGGTGAAGGCAGCAAGAGACCTTCCGCGTCTGCCTTCATTGCTGCAACAAGTGAGTCATTTCACTTCTTTCCACCTCGGTTCCCTCGTATTTAAAATGGACCTATGACGCTGCTTCTCCCCCCACCCCACCATTCGTGGGGTTAGCCCAAGATGAGAATGAGTCTTTCAGTCCCTCTCTACATATACAAACTGCAAAGCTCTATCCAAGCTAAGGAATTTTTGTTTATAAAATGTCATTTGTGGGGCGCCTGGCTGGCTCAGTTGGTTGAGCATCTGGTCAGGCTCCACACTCGGTCGGCTTGAGATTCTCCCTTTCCCTCTACAACCCCCCTCAAATAAATAAATAGATCTTTAAAAAATAAAACTAAAATGTCATTTGTTCAAATATAGCATTTTGTCATCTCTTCCCATCTACCTTCTCAAAGCTAGGGACCGATAAATACTACCAATTCCCTCAATATTAATTAACAAGAGTGTTGCACGAAAAGCTATTATAACATAAATATTCAAAAGCTAAATTCTTCTGTGGATCAGTGATAAGAAAAAAAAACACGAGGGGGAAAAGATTCTATTTGCAAAAGCCAACAACAACCTCAATCTATGTAGGAATGACATAAGGAGTAAGCAAGACTGCACAAATACAACATTAACTGACACTTGACTAAACAGAGTAATGCCCTATGTCACTGGATCACTAGAATTAGCTGTTTAGTATTCAGGAGGGATGTACATTTTAATTTGGTGATATAAGTTGCAAGAATTGGTCCACTATGATGTCTGCAGAAGGGGGGCAAGGGAGAGAAAAGGGTTTCATTTACGCATTGTACATAAAGACATTTTATATAACACAATGCAAAACTATTAAACAAAAGAAGTTGGGGAAATGTCAATTCTTTCTAAATTGATGTGAATTTTAATGTAATTCAAATCCAAATCCCAAAGGAATTTTTAAAAACTTGGTAACAGGTGTGACTGGATGGCTCAGCCAGTTAAACAGCCACTCTTGATTTTGGTTCAGGTCATGATATCAGGGTCCTGGGATAGAGCCTGCCATTGGGCTCTGTACTCAGCAGGGAGTCTGCTTGAGTATTCTCTCTCTCCCTGTCCCTCTTCCCCCTCTCCCTCTCTCTCTCTAAAATAAATAAATAGATCTTTTTAAAAATTTAAAAATTAAAACTTGATAAGGTAATTTTAAAATAAACAAGTGAGAATAGCTAAAATATTTCCAAAAATGAGAAGTGATAACAGAAGGACAAAAGCCATATCACGAATAAAATGTACTATAAAGCCACAATAGTTAACTATATTGATACAAGAATGGTGAGACAAATTAATGAGACAGAAGCAAAAGTCCAGGAAAAAAATGCCCTAATATATACAATAACATATGATAAATGAGGTATCACAATTACTGGGGGAACGGCTAGATTATTCCATAAACGGTCCTGAAAAAGTGGCTATTTCAAAATAAAAATCAATTTGCATACCAACCATATACTGTACATCAAAATTCCATAGAGATTAAAAATTAGAAGTAAGAAAAATGAAGCCAGTATAAAGAAGAAAAAAAGAAAAATTAGGTAAGAATTTCTTCAGGGAAATCATGAAAAAAATACATGAATCTGTATAAAAAAGTACTATTTCTGGACCTCAGAATCAGCTGTAAACAAAATGAAAAGCCAACCAAGTGGGAAGCACAGTTTGCCAGAAATGACAAAGGGATAATACACTAATCAGTAAGAAAAATATAAAGACCTCAATATGAGAGCAAAGAATACAAACAAATGACAGAGGAAAGAAAATGTGCAAGAACTCTATTAATCAAAGAAATTCAAGCTTGAAACACTAATAAGCACTCTTCCCACTCCTAGTGGTGATGTAAATTGGTACAACCCTTCAAGAAATCAATTTCATAATAATGGCTTAAAGTGCCATAAAATATATACATGCTTTTGTCCAGTAATTCTACATCTAAGAATCTTTCGTAAAGAAATCATCAGTGCTACAGAGAAGATTTATGAGAAAAATAGCCAGCACAGAGTTACAATGGCAAGGAAAATTAGAGCCCTAAATGGATTCTTTCCTTTCCAGCAAAGGTTCTCTCTGTGAAGCACAGAATTTAGAATATAAGAGGTTTGCCTCTTGATTTACAGGGACTTTCTCCTTTCTTCTCAAGAAATGAACAATAGAATGCCACAGTCAGTTTTCTACCTTCTCAAATCGATTCTCTAATATTTAGGTCATCCCAGCAAAACAGTGTCTTTTTGATCCCTCAGACTCACCATCTCCTAGGCAACTGAGTGAATGAAGAAAAATATAAAGCTTCACTGAGAAACATATAATTTTTAAAGACTTGAATAAACAGAATGACACATCTTGTCCTTCAGCTGGGAGGGGGAAGTTGTAGGGGATGTAAAAGGGAAAGAGACAGGCAGGCAGGCAGGCAGGCACAGCCAGATAGTGCATTTTAACACCACTTTGTGTGGTAATCTTTAAAAAGAAAAATAGCTTTATTGAGATACAATTTACATGCCATAAAATTCACCCATTTTAGGTGTGTGATTAAATGGTTTTTCTAGAGTTACAGAATTGTGTGACCATCATCACAGTGTAATTTTGGAACACTTCCATCACCCCAAAAAGAAACCTCTTGCCCATGAGTAGTCACTTTCCATTCTGACACCCAGCTTGGGGCAAGCACTAACCTACTTTCTGTCTCTATGGATTTGCCTATTTTGGACACTTCATATAAATGGCATCATATAACGTGTGATCTTTAGTGTCTGGCTTCTTTAATTCAGCATCATGTTTTCGAGGCCCATCCATGTGGAGGCATGTATCAGTACTTCACTCCCTTTTATTGCCGAATAATATTCCACTGTGTGGATAAACCACATTTTGTTCATCTGTTCAGTTGATGGACATTTGGGTTGTTTCCATTTTGGGGCCGTTATGAATCATGCTGCTGTGAACATTAGTGTACAGGTTTGTATGTAGACATGTTTTCATTTCTCTTGCATATGGAATGCTGGGCCATGTGCTAACTCTCTACTTAACAGCTTGAAGCACGGCCAGACTCTTCCAAATCAGCTGCACCAGTTCACATCTCCACAAGGAGTATATAAGTTGTTTATAGTATTCCCTTACAAGCTTTTTAATTTCTCAAGGATTAGCAGTGAGGTCCCCTTTTTAATTCCTCATATTAGGATTTTAAATCTTCTCTCCTTTTTTTCTTAATCAGTGTTAGCTAAAGTTTATCAATTTGTTGACTATTTCAAAGAACCAATTTTTTATTTCAGTAATTTTCTGTATTTTCCTATTCTCTATTTCACTTATTTCCACTCTAATCATTATTATTTCCTTCTTTCTGCTTGCTTCAAGTTTAGTTTGCTCTTCTTTTTCTAGTTTCTTTTTAAAATATTTCTTATTAAGTAATCTCTATGCCCAGCATGGGGCTTAAACTCAAAACCCTGAGATCAAGAGTCACACATTCAGCCAACTGAGCCAGCAAGATGCCCCTCTTTTTCTAGTTTCTTAAGGTAGAAAGTTAGGTTACTGACAATCCCACTTTGGGCAGATATCCAAAGTTAATGATATCACTATTTCAAAGAGATATCTGTACCCCCATGTTCACTGCAGAATTATTCACCATAGCCAATACATGGAAACAACCTAAGCATCCAGCAAGCAATGGAATAATGGTTAAAGAAAATGTCTCACACACACACACACACACACACACACACACACACACACACTGGAATATTATTTAGCCATAAAAATAAGGAAATCCTGCCATTTGTGACAACATGAATGAAACTTGAAGGCATTATGCTAAGTAAAATATCTTAGAGAAAGACAAAATTTTGTATGTTCTCATAATAACAACTTAAAAAAAGGTAATTATGGGAGGTGAGGGTTGTGTTAACTAACCTTATTGTGGAAATCATTTCACAATATATACATGTATCAAATCATCACACACTATACCTTAAACCTACACCTACACAATGTTGTATATTAATTATATCTCAGTGAAGCTGGGGAAAGAAGACAAAGTTGGGGTACTGATTTGAAATGTTTTCTTTTTGAATACAGGCATGGACAGCTGTCACTCAAGGAAGTACATTTGAGGACTGAACTGCTTGTTCCATTTGTATTTTCCTGGAGGCCTGAATAAGCTTAGTGTTAGGAGGGCCTTGTTGCAGGAAGAATGGCTGCATGCACACACACACACGCACGCACACGCACAAAGTTTCTGACTGTTCTGTCTTTCCCTTCCTGGTTGGGGACCACAACGGTGGTCCACCTGGCACTGCGGATGGGCCTGCTGTCTGCCTGACCATGGGTTAGGGAGGCAGGCCAGGAAAGGCTTTCATTGTTCAGGGCACAATGGTCCCAGGGCCTCACAAGCACAAAAAAGCCATGAATCCAAAAACTAAATTGAAGCTGCAGGTAACATCAGAGGGACCAGGTTGTGACGACAGACCAAAAAGTGTAATTAGAAGAAACAGAGGAAACTACAGGAGAAAAGCCTCCTTTTCCAGGGTTTTCTACAAGTGAAGACAGCTGCTGTCCCAATACAATATCTCTAATTAATTACCTTTAATTAATCTACCAGCTCTCTATCTGGAATAATCTCCCTTTGGAAAAGAGAATCCCAAGGGGGCCTCGGCTAAGTTTAGTCCCCCAGGTCAGAAGGGTGTCCTTTCAGGTCTCCTGGGCAGAGGCTCCATGTCCTCCTTCCTGGCATGTCAACAAGTAGGTCCCTGCACCAGGCCAAAGGCTGGGACATTTTCAGGGACCTAAGCCACCATAGGAATCCTAGATTCCAGAACTCTAAATGGCAGGCTACATGGGTTTTCCTCACAGCTCCACAAGTGGGTTCATTACCTGAACTCAAAATGGCAGCCTCTTTCATTATTATAGGAGGAGAGAGCAAACAAACCTCTTCTTTATGCCCAATCAGGGCTTTAATGGTGTCAAGGAGAGCTAAGATTCCGTTTTCAATCGAAGCAGGTAGAGGAAGCGAGGGGACTCTCTTGACTATATGGGACTACTGTTTCGTCATCATAGTAAAATCCACTCCTGGAATCCCAGTTCCGTCCTGACCCAAGTCCCAGGTAGAGCTGGCCTTGCATCACTGGGCCAGCCCCCTCAGCCCACTTTTCCTGTCGAGGCCCAGCCTAGGCAGTCTTCGACACAAGGACCCAAGCAGTGATCAAGAGAAAAAAAAAATCCCTTTTAGCTTCTCACTTGAAAACCTCCCAAAAGGACTGGTTTTCAAGTTTTAGATTTAGGGAATGTTCTCCCAACATCGCCCAACTTGTGTTTTCGCAGCCTTGGGCTTTAGAGGCTTCGTGAGTGTCTCTCACAGCGCCAGCACAGCCACTGCCGCTCATTCACTTTAACATTCTCTGTGCAAGGGTGGATCGGAGATGATCTCAGAGGTGCTTAGATAGCTCCTCACCATGCATTTTCAAGCCCTGCGCATCACAAAGCAGAGTCCTAACTAGTATTCAGTAAAATGCGGTCCGCTGATCAAACGGAAGCAGGTTTCTTTAGCAGAGGACATCTGAGAGCCTGCAACATGCTACGGTTCGTGTCAGTCTCTAAGAGGGTGTTAGTGCAGGTGGCTGTAGCCAAAATTCTTGTGTCCAGAGAGCCAATTGTCTCTCCCTTTTTGTCTCCTAATATCTCTTTCTCTCCATCCCCCTTTTGTGGAATATTTTGCAGGGCCCTAATTCTGTGCAACACACACTGGGAAATGCTGGCCTGGTGTCTATCTGAGCAGGACACACGCGTTGCATGGCCTCCTCTCGAGTAGGTGAAAATATACAGTAGTATCCCTTTTAGAACATGCCTTAGACAGACAAACTTGGGCCCCCCAAGGTCCAACTCAGAACTGGTGAAAATAAGCACCGCATACAATGGGGCTTATGTGGCTGGTCAGCACTGTCCTCGGAGCCTGGTGTGTTGGAGGGTGGTTGCATAATTGTAGCATTCTGTACCAAGAGAATTGTAAACGACTCCGTAACATGAGAAAACTGCAGTCATCCCGATGATATGGAGTCTCTGCTTTTAAAAGGTACCTAAGGCTTCAGGCCAGCAATGTAAAAATCAAAGAAAGAAGTCAGATTTATAAGTGGGTTATGCACTATGCAGTGTTTGAAATTCCAAATGCTTTTTCTCATAGAAACAAAGTTGTAAGTGGTGATTAAGTTCTCAGACTAACCCATAATGTAGCTAAAACACATCTGCAATGTCATCAACTAACAAAACCCAAAAAACAATGAAATTAAAGAAGAAACATTTTTATTTATCAAGAATACTTATGCTCAGTGGTACACACAGAGAGGAGCATGGTGGGGTGGGGGTGGGTGGCCCATGCCCAAGCCCAGGCAAGAAGGGGCTTCCCGCAGAGAACTGACAAATGATAATGAAGCTAGCAAAGTCAGTAGGCTCTTTATTCTACCACCTGCTGACAACTGAAAACAACATCAGTCATAAAATATTGCTCCTTTGAGGAAAACTCGGTTCGACAAGAAGTAAAGAAGTAGTTAGGGATACCTGGAGCTACCTGGTAAGACTCTGGCTTACCTCCAGGTATTTTAGTGGACTGCTTCATTGTGTTCAAATTAATATCTACACCTAGAGTCATGCCTACAGGAGTCCTTCCCCCCCCCCCCCCCCCCCCCCACTTATCAACAATGATCCTGGTCAGTGGGGGTGTAAGAGAAGGGACAAGGATGGGGAAATGAGTTCCATGAGTTCAGTGAACACAAATTAGAAGAGAAAGGAAAGGATCTAAAGAGAACACACGTGTACTGTGAGAAGCTGTGGGTCTAAGATGAAATGGCAGGAAGTGAGAACACTAAAAGTCAGAGGAACCAAAAGCATCTCCCGCAGGGAGAAAGAAAAGGTGGGCTGGACGAGGAGTTTCCTAGGAGAGCCACCAGGTGGAGCCACCATCGCAAAACCACTCCGTGGCTGACCTCCGCATGGACTTGGGTGGAAACCCAGCAGGAATGCCGTAGAAGTCTGAATCAGTAATTATTCCAGGGGACACCAATTCCTCTAGTGTTAACACCTTCGAACCAGGACACAGAGATTGAAAGGAGATAAACATAATACAAGAAAATTTCTTAAAACAAAGTTTGTCAATGACCCACATGCAAAAATGTATGGAAAACGGAACAATGGCAACACCCACTTGGAATGGCATTTTCTACCCATTTCACCACCATCCATAAATCCAAGAGGCGGTATTACTCAGGTAAGAAAGTAAATAGAGGCAACATATTCTAACGTCAACTACTGGTCCCACGGAGCCAATAACACAGGCTCCCAGGAGAACCTGTCAGTAATGCAGCCAGGGATCAATTACTTTACAAAACCTCTTTATGGTCCCTTTACTCTCAAACGTTCAAGAATGAAGGCCCCTGGGAAAGAAGGTGATAAATGCACACACAGACACATTTACACGGATGTATGTAATATTGAATGGCTATAATATTATATCCATCCAGGTTCGCTGCCAGGTGGCCAGCTTTATTTTCATCTCCCCATGGGAAAGACCAGCTTAGGCTATAGCCAAGAGCTTCCACACAACAGTAATGCCTTCTCTTAACTTCTTACTCTTCCATCTGTCCATAAAAGCCAGCAATTTAGGTAAAGTCAACAGGTGATTTAGAGAGTTGAAGAAAATCTGACCTAACACGCCACATTTTCAGATCCCTAGGTAACTGGGGTAATTCACAATTGTTTCTCCAGAAGGAAATTTGAAAGGAAAAAAGTCTTGTTTCTATAAACAAATTCCCAGATCTTGCATCTACCTTAAACAACAAAGCACTGGAAAATCAAAGCAGTTGACATTTTCTTTATTAAAGACACACTTTTTCCATCCTTTGTTTACAGTTTCATTTCAAACAAAGAACCCACAGCCTATCAAGGGAACCAGGCCACCTCCTTAGAGCTGACCCAGAGTTCCATGGCAGCATGTGCATGTTTTCACGCACGTGCACTCCTGTCCTGACAAACCAGCCAACACATATACCTGGAGAACATTATCGTGAGGAGCCAAGTAAATGCTAAAGAAATGAGAGCTTGAAAAAAATGTTTCCCCTTCAGTAGAGACAAGGGAGGGAGGTCACTATGGCCAGATCCGTTCAGAGATTGGAATGACTGGTGCTGGAAGAAAAGAAAGATAAACATTCGGTACAATTCTTCTGACAGCTACAGGCAGCAGACCAAAATGGAGAGCCCTTCCGTGCGGCAAACACGAGGCCTGTATTATGCTGGGGGCATGTATATATCACCCATCCACACACAAAATGAATTCTGAAGAATTTCTGCATTAACTTTTAAAGCAACAGTGTGTCACCAAAGGCAGAGCAGCTGTTGGTCCCTCTGTTAAGGACTTTTGAATGAAACCCGTCTGAAGAACTAAACACACGAGAAATGAGCCCACAGCGTCATGTTCTACAATCTGAGTCATATCCACATAGCCACTCCAAGAGCAGCCCTCCCCCAGCTCAACCTGAATCTCATCTTGTAGCATCAGGGCTAGACCCGTTACAAATAACATCTTTGAGACCATCAGATCTTTCAGCATTAATTCCTGGAAGGGGCAGTAAAATGCAAATGCACGACAAACCTTAAATAAAGATGGTAAAAGCAATTTATCTTTCAGAACGCAGATGCCAAAGTAGCAGAGCGACTTAAAAAGATGATTATAAAAGACATTTTATATTAGGAGAGCATAACAATAACAACAACAACAATAATAATAATAATAATAGCAAAGAATAATAAATGTGCAAAATACAATAGAGACTTACCAAACACTGAATTCATGATAAACTGGAAATAGAAACAAGGACACATAAAGCCAACCAGAAACCTGTGGAGTGGCTTCACATTCAGAATGACAGAAGTAAATAAGAGACATATCCCCATCTTGCCATAAAAAAAGATTTAAGAAATGGACACCACTTTCTTAACATTTCCCAAAGGATACAACAGACTGCAAGGGCTTGCAGGCAGGACGGGCTGGTGTTTTTCTAGGCCTTCTATCTGTCCCAGCACCAAGCACAAGGCCAGGCCTGCAGCAAGCACGCAGGAAACGTGCGCTGTTCAATGTTCATCAGGAGGCATGTAAAAGCGAGTAAGGACAATATCGAAAATCCTGGGCGGCAGGAGGGGTTCTGAGAGAGGCAGCTTCCCCATGAGTCTGCTAATGATGCCAAAACTGAGGAACTAGAGCCCCCAAAGTAGAAGCTGCTCCTTACAAAGGGCAGTGCAGTATTGATCACAGCCTGGACACTGAACCTCTCACATAAAGGCAGTTGGTTGGGAAACCCTTCTGAGGATGAAACCAAATGACTTTTTCTTTCCTTTAATTCAAGTAGAAATGGACAAAATCCTCCTTGCTCATTTTCAAGTATGTATTTAACATATTTGCTATTAACTGTTAAAATGTCTGCTTTGCTCAGTTTTGCTTTTAAATCAAGGTTTGAATGTTTTTTCAAAAAAAAATTCCTCCATTTATCAATATTTCAATTTAGGAGTGTGCATCGTTCTTCTATGTGGGTTTAATGAGAGAAGAAACAAAAGAATAAATCATTCTCAGAAGGAAACAGACAATCTTTTTCTGTCTGGTTCATGAGAATGTCATTTGGCTCCAAGAAAAATTTTCAGATTTTCTGGCGACAATTTGTCAACATTCTGGAGTCTGGGATAAATTCAGTATATATAACATCCATGCTGCAAGCATACATGAAAAATGACTTCTTACTCCTTGGGAAAAGCTTGTTTTAAACAGAAATCTCCTTCACTGTGACTCGGGTAAAGCCCAGAGACATGGCCAGGGGTGGGAGGAGATGCAAATGTCCTTACAGCCCTAATGCCTGGAATGCATAGCTGACAGCAGCCAGGCCATCTGGAGGAACCACTCTCTCTCTCTCTCTCTTTCTCTCTGCCTGTCTTTTTCAATTTCAGCCACATCTTTTTCTCAAATGAAAAGCATGTGGAGTCATTCCAGTACCTCCCTAAATCAACTCTGTAGAAATTTGCAAAGGTTAAAGTTGAAAACTGAAACTAATCAGTCCCGAAACTGTTTCCACGATCTTGGCCTTTTCTCAAGGCCATTAGTAGCTTCCTTCAAACCGAGGGTGGCTCTTGACCTTATACAGGGGCCTGAGGAGGGCGAGCTCATCCCACACTGTGAGGTACTACAACCCACTTGCCATTGCCACAAAGTGAGGCATGTCCCCAAGCCACTGGGCACACTGGGCAAACTTCTTTAACTAAGTCTACCTCAAGTTCAGGACCCAGTGAAGTAGTTCAATTTCAGACTCATAACAGAAATAGATTTTGATCTTTCTTTATTAAAAGGAAAAAAACCTGTGTTAATTCTATTAAATTCTCCCAGGGTCCAAGGCTGAACCACAAGGTGGACTCATATACCCCAAGAGGGATCCATGTTAATGGAACAAAGCAGCCTGTTACTAAACTCTGAAAGCAACTTCCCTCCATAACAACAGCAACAGACAAAAATATCAAGAGATTTCTAGGGACAAAGCTTGGTGGAAATGAAGAAAAGGAGAAGACCTGGGTCATTTACAATAACTCATAAAACTTTAAAACTCAGTTGGATGGAAGTGTTTACAAGTAACCAGAATCATCCCACAGATTTAGCCTCTGATCCTTGTTTTAAGGGGGAAAAAAAGTGGTTTTTCATTGATTTGGGGTGGGAAAAAAATGTAGCTTTTGAGCTCAGCACAATGAACTATTTATCTGGCCTGACAAGGCCAATCAATCCACCCCGCTGTTTATTATAAGGGGTAGTAGGATACTGTTAGTATTGATGGGTGGGGGCAGGGCCAAACACAGCGCTGGCCCTGGGTACACAATGCTTCCCTTCAACTGGAAATTGATGTTTGGCCCAGGTGACCTGGGGGTCAGTGTGAAGCCTGGGACAGAATGAAGATGGTATTTTATGTGTTTCGTATTTACAGAACGCCTCCATATGCTAAGGTCTCAGATCCACTGGCAGATTCATTATATAAAATACCCAAGAGTAAAAGGTTGATCAGAATCGGGCTGCGGACCTAAGGTGGAGACTTAAGAAAGGAACAGCCCTCAGTATGCCCCCTTGTTAGTACCTTTTTCCGGATCATGACAAATTCCGGCGAGGATCTCAGAGGCCAGATTTTTAGTTGTAGAGAGGCAATTATCTGAAAAGTTGGATTCCTTCTTTGATTTAAAGTTCTCAGGTAATTTTTATCCAACTCATCTGGTTAATCACCTTAATTCCTTAACTTAATTAATTCCTTATCTTGTTAACTTAATTAATTACCTTAATTCTCTTATTTTCTTTAAAAAAGCAGGGCTGGCAGGGGAAGCCTTGCCACTGGTCACCGTGTGTATGCCCTTCCTTGGCTCAGTGACCCAAGAAGCATGAGGAGGAACAAGAGGGGCTCGGAGCAGCAAGCAAGGGTTGGGCATATAGAAAGGCACACTGACTTCTAGCACTCTGAAATCCAGGCCTCAGGAGTTCTGGAACTTATTTGCAAGAACACAGGGGGCACTTTAGGGGACGACTATAGTTTTACAGCAAAGTATGCTTCATTCTTAAAATGGGAAACCCCCTGCATTGGTAGGATGGGCTTTAAAAAAAAAAAAAAAGAAAACAAGAAAAGAAAGAAAATCCTATAGCTGCTAACCAGTGTGGGCCTCTAGCCAATACTTAATCTGAATAATTCAAAAAAGGAAATGTAACCCAGGGCAGCTGGAGGGGGGAGAAGAAGAAGCAGGAAGGAAGAGAGACACAAAGCTAATGTCTCAAGCACTATGATCAATGGACAGTTTATTGGACAAATTCTTCTGCTGTCTAAATTTTATGAAAGATTAGTTGTTCTTCCCTGTGGTTATGTAAACTTGCCTTCTTTTTTCTTTTTAATGGAACTCTTTGCTAATACATTTCCTGCTCCTGCTTTTGAACAGCTCTATATTCCTCTTTAAGGAAGTAATCAGCCTATGAAAAGCTTGCAGCTGAACGCTAACCTGCCCCGGGCACGCTCCATGTGAGCCGGCCCGATGCACCGTGAGTGCAGGGGCAGGAAAAACTGAGGAAATCTAGTGCAACCACAGCGGCAGTGAGTCGAGTCCTCTCTGCAATCTTACATTCTCTTTCCTATCATTTCAAAAAATGGTGTCACAAAGGACTACGGGAGAAAACAAAACCCCAGTGAGCTAATACCTGAAAATCTGCCTTGAGGTCTCAAAACAGGCAAGTAAGATGGTTCAAGTTCCCTTGGTTAGAGGGATGTATGAGCTCTATCTGTGCACACACTGCCTCCTAAGCCAAGAGACAAGGTCTGCGTTTTCAAGCCCAGCAGGTAGAGAGAAAGACCCTGATAAAGCCTGCCCTTAAATTAAAAAGACAGCATAGCTAGACACGCATAGTTCAGCGTGCACCATAGCATTCTCTAAAGTCACCTTTCATCCATAAAAATAGATATGAAAGTGAAAGCTAACGTCCTAGAAAAATCATCATTTGCAAATTTAGTCTACTTTCTCATCATGAAAAAAATTGTATTCATTCCCTTTATTATAATTATTACATTGTTACTCGCTCTGTGTGTGTGTCCAAATTTATACAAAAAAACAAAAGGGCAAACGTCATTCAATTTTTCAGCAATTCAGAATCTGACACAGTTCACCTGGAAGTTTCCAGTGTGGGTTTGTGTGTGGGGAGGGGGCTTGTTCTTTTCCGTACCTCTCTTATTGGTTCTTAGAATTGTTTCAGAAGATAGCAAAGCATTTCCGCTGGACACTTCGTGCATGGGCTTTTCTGGAGCTTTGCTGGAGAGAGGGTCTTTCTTCATTTCTTTCTTTATTTCCTGTGAGGATAAAAAGAAAACAAGACTGTTGTTTGAAATTTTAAAATGGCTCTTTGGCTATTTTAAGCTTCAGCTTTCTGGAAATGAACTCTAATGACCTCAACTCAGTATAACATGATGTTTGAAAAATACCATTTCCTATGTTGCTGTGGCTTGTTTTCCTTACATTTATTACTGAAGCACCTGCTCCTGTAGAGTAAACTGATGTCCAATGTGGTGACATGACCTTGTGTGACTACGACCATTCCAAGCGACCAGAAGAGAATGAGTGATAATGAAGGTCACTGCACAGCTCGAAGTGACAGCCTGTCCTACTTTCTGAACAATGACAAGCTTTGGCCAAGTAGAGTCACCCCCTAAAAGCCTTCTGGTTTGTATCCTTCCCAACAGGGGTTTAGAGAAATATATTCTCAAGTCACCATGTCTCACAATTATGCTAAACCCAAAGGAAGGTGACTTAAGTTCATATACACTCATTAAGTTCCTCCGGCTCTCTTTAACTCTTGACAAAGAAAAATGTAAGGATGACAAACAGAAATAAAGACCATCATTCTAGGCCAGGTGTCAGCAAACTACAGCCCACCACATGTCTTTATAAATAAAGTTTCATTACAACAGGACCACCTTTATCCGTTGAAGAATTTTCTAGGGCTGTTATGACAGCAGAGCTGAGTATTTGGAACAGAGATCAAAGCATAAAATACCTGGCCCTTTACGGAAAAAGTTTGCTCTAGCAGGTCTCTTATCACAGATCCATTAAGGGGGTGCCTGGGTGGCTCTGTTGGTTAAATGTCTGCCTTCAGCTCAGGTCATGACCTCAGTGTCCTGGGATCGAGTCTTGCCTCTGGCTCCCTGCTCAGTGGGGAGCCTGCTTCTCCCTCTCCCCTGCCCAGCCCCTCTGCTTGTGTGCTCTCTCTCTCTCTATCTCAAAAAAAAAATCTTAAAATAAAAGATCCATTTAGATACAGAATTTAGGGGTGCCTGGGTGGCTCAGTTGGTTGAGCATCTGCCTTCAGCTCAGGTCATGATCTCAGGGTCCTGAGATGGAGCCTCACATAGCGTAGGGCTCCCCACTTAGCAGGGAGCCTGCTTTTCCCTCTCCCTCTGCCCCTACTCTTGCTTGTGCTCTCTCTCTCTTTCTTAAATAAATAAATAAATAAATAAATAAATAAATAAATAAA
>NC_048238.1:16180533-16412164 GCF_002007445.2 Ailuropoda melanoleuca
GGAATGGGATAGACTGGTGATGGGTGGTACGGAGGGCACGTATTGCATGGTACACTGGGTGTTATACGCAACTAATGGAGCATCGAACTTTACATTGGAATCCGGGGATGTACTGTATGGTGACTAACATAATATAATAAAAAATCATTTAAAAAAAAAGATACAGAATTTAAAAACCTGATGGCTGAGACAATTACTTCAAATTACTTCAATAATTTACATAATTATTTTTGAAAGCATCAATAGCCCAAAATGATAGTAACTCACAAACTGCAGGTCTGGAGCAGAGGGTTACCGGGTTTCTCTGAATCCATGATCAATTACACCAGCGCGGGGGGGGGGGGGCGGAAAAAGCGAAAGCTAAGGGGCTAGACCCAAAGCCTGGCTGAATGGCAGGAAGGGCTCAAGGATGAGGGATGCGTTCTTTAGGAAGAACATGGGGCGAGAAATGGAGATGGGCTCCTTCTATGGAATAAACATGAAGACAGCAAATTACGTAGGGGGCTGAGATTCAGCCTGGGCAGAGGGCAGAGGCAGAAAGAAAGGGAAAAAAAAAGCTTGTCAAAACATAGCCACTGGCCAGCAGCTTCCTACACACCCGGGTGTTCGTTACCATATCCAATTCGCCAATTGCTGGCTCAGTTCACAACAGCCTTGCCCTCCCTCCATCACCAGGGCCCCACCGGAAATCAGCAACTGTGGCTGGCACTTTGCTGGGTTGAGAGTTTCAGCTGGCGTCCCAGGCCAACCCAGCACAAAGCTGTGTGCACGCATGTGTATGTACACGGACTCCCACCTCAGCAGCCGTGGCACCTGCTAGAACAGCAGTTGCTGGGGGTTTCTGTAGCCTCACAGGCAGATGGCATCAGGGGACAATCTGCAAACATTGCCCGCCTGAGCCACATGACGGGATGCTTTCTTAGTGATGGCTGCCAGGCTGCTATGGCCTGAGAAGTAAAGAAAACAAGCCACCACAGGGGCTCATTCCCCAGAGGTTGCTTTTTGTGGGGTAGAACAGTTGCTCAAACCTCCCTTTCCACTGCAGTGTGGATATGACTGTGCACACACACATTTCCCAGCTGGACACAACATAACATGGCAATACAACATTCAAGGTCACCAAGGACTAATTCAGAGAAATTCAGTGGGTTGTGGGCAACATGTCAAGCATTTGCTTAGCACTAACTGCTAAAGGCATGCAGTTGGGGAACAGTGAGGGAGGGACAAGTGTTTGAGAGACTGGAGTGGTCACTGGAGAGAACTTTAGAAGCTGCGATTGGTTTTTGTTTGTTTGTCCGTCTTTAGGTAATCTCTACACCTAGTGTGAGGCTCAAACTCAAGACCCAGAGATCAATAGTCACAAGCTCCAGTGACTGAGCCAGCCAGGCACCCCTAGAAGCTGTGATTGTTAAGAATACTCAAACCCAAGGCTTCCAAGCAGCACCCTGTGAGGTTGGAAGGACTGACCTGATCAAGCAGGTGCTTAAGGGCTAAGACAGCAGCGCCAGAGAAAGGTTGGTTCATAAATCCCAGATGCCATTGTCCTCTCAATAATTGTTTATATTTGCCACACAGAGAAGCCTAACAGTGACCACATTTCTTAAGTTCCTTCTTAGATGGAAGCAGGGAGGAGACAAAATGTAAAATATGCCCCACATTTTTCCAGAGAAACCAGACACACGGGGACGGCGGTGCATCCTGTAGACTCTCCGCCCGCACAATACCGGTACGCAGGCTCGATGCAGCTCCCCCAAACTCAACGCCTTCCCTCTGATGTGCCTCTTTTCTGGAAGGGAGGGGAGCTATTAAAAGCCCATCATCTATCCATTTACCCAGGCTGGAAAACTCAGTGTTAACCCCCATACCTAACCAGTCACCCCGTTGGGCTCTATTTACTTCCTCGACCTCTCAGTTTCTCTCCATTCCTCCTATGCTGCCTTAAAACCATGAATACCAGGCAAAGAACTCAAAGAGATGTTTCTCCAAAAAGATATACGTATAGCCAATAAGCACACGACCAGATGTCCAACATCATTAGTCATTAGGGAAATGTAAATCAAAACCATAATGAGATACTCCTTCATACCCATAAAATGGTGAGAATTTTTTAAAAAAGGAAAATAGTGTTGATGAGGATATGGAGGAATTGGAACCACTGTGCATGGCTGGTGGGAATGGAAAACGATGCAGCCACTGTGGAAAACAGTATGGTAGTTCCACAAAGTTAAACATAGAACCCACCAAGTGACCAAGCAATTCCACTCATAGGTATATACCCTAAAATACTGAAATCAGGGACTCAAAGAAACACTTGTATGCCAACATTGACTGCAGCATTATTCACAGTAGCCAAAAGGTAGAAACAACCTAAGTGTCCAACAACAGCCTCAAAAAGGAGTCAAGTTTTGAGGCATGCTACAACAGGAATGAGCCTAGAAACCATTATACTAAGTGAAATAAGCCAGTCATAAAAGGACAAATATTGTATGATTCCACTTAAATAATGCAGCTAGACTAGGCAAATTCATAGAGACAGAAAGACTGGAGGTTACCAGGGAGTGGGAGGGGGGATGGGAGTCAATATTTAATGGTTACAAAGTTTCTGTTTGGGGTGACCAAAAAGTTTTGGATAGAGATAAGGACGATGATTGCACAACACCGTTGATGTAGCTAATGCTGCTTAACTGTACATTTTGAATGGTTAAAATGGCAACTTTCATGTTATATATACATATACCACAAGAAAATATACACATGAACACCAGCTAACGTGGGAATGCTTGCCATGTGCCAAAGCTGCTCTCAGAGCTTCACCTGGATGGCAATTTGTAGCCTGCACAACAACCCCATTTCCCAGTGACACACACACCAAGACACAGAGCACCGAGGAAGCCTGCCAAACAAACAAGAGTTAGAATCGGAACCCAACCCAACTAGCTTCAGGGTGCATCTCTCAACCACTCTTCTCAAGTCCCACCGGAGGGGCAATAATGTCTCCCTGCCTCTACACTGACGCCAGAGACACTCTCTGAAAACAAATGTATGCTCTTGTCACTCCCCTACAGAAATCCCCCAGTTACTTTCAAAAGACCACAGGACAAACCCTTTCATTTAAAAACTTTTAAAATTGCCCAGCAAGCCACAAATCCCTGTGTACTGGATTCTGGCTCAAACTCTCCGCCATGCACGCTGGCCCCATGGTGCCCATGACCATGCACGTGTAATATGGGGAGTGCATTTCTCTAACAACCTTCACTTTCACAGACATCTGATGTCATGGACTCCTATTGGTAGGCTCTAAAAATAGGTGACGATGCTGGCAATGACACAACCTTACACGGGCAAAGCCTTGGAGAAATTAAAGTGTTTTAGCAGATATTTCTTCACTTGCTCCTCACAGTAACACTGTCATTATGTTATTGAAAAAAATAATAAAACCCTGATTCTGCCAGACTGATAGATTTTTGCATGCAAGAACCATGAGACCAGTCAGAGAGGATGCAAGAGCAGCCAAAGGTCACAAAGCTAGTCAGGGGCATAGTAGGCTGTGGGACCCGCCTCTGGGCCTTCTGGGCAGGGCTGTCCTGCTACACCTCACCTCCGAGGAAGAATTAGTGCCATGGCTATAGGGGGGAGACTCAAAATCAACCCCCAACCCCCGCTGGCTCCAGTGGGAATCTTCACTTCCCTCCACAGCCAAAGAATATAAGGTACTGCTTTATCCATAAATCTACCAGTACTGAGGCCCCAATCCTTGAAGTCCCTTCTCATGCACACATAAAACCTCTTTGCTGCAGAGGAGGGAAGGTGGGCTTGGCACTGGAATAACTCCTGCCTGCCTATGGCTGCCAGCAATCTGGCTACCTGGAGCTCTCCGCGGTTCTGATCCAGATCATGGGACTCTGGATTTCCTGGGTCTGAGTGTTCCTAGCCCCCAACCCTCAGTCTCCACTTACTACTATTCCAGTGGTAGAGGTCACATCCTGGGCCAGGACTGTGGGCCATGGGGGCTTCGAGAAATTCATACATCCCCACCTATATAAATCAGCAACAACTGTGCTTGCTTTAAAATCCTACAAAATCATCAGGGTATCAGCAAAACTCCTTAGGAGGTAAAAGAAACCCAGCTTTTCTTTATCCCAAATCTGATGCCCCAACAGTGGAAACTCCTCATGTACAATAAAACTGAGGCCATCAGTAAGATATCAATGCTCTGATAACACTCAAGCTCTGTCACAAGGGCAACATGAGTGAAGGGAGAGGAGAATTTGTACCATTCCCACTCCCCAGAGCACTATGCTGATCAGAGCCCAACGTGGCTCACCACATCTGGAGGCCAAAAAGCCCCAATAATGCCACTCTAGCAAAAATTTGCCATGACACATTTAGCACCGTGCAAACAACAGCCTCACTGAGCAAACGCATAATTTGTACGCAAATTATGGGAACTAGACTAGCATAGTCTGCTTTGCGATAAGTGGAATTGCCTGGATGTGCTGGCTGCTGAGCTGGCTTTCCTGCTTTTCTCCTCAGCCTCCCTATCTATTACATACTATACAGGTGCTGGGGGCTTGGCTTGGTTGAACCTTAACTTTTTTCAATTAACTAAAATACTCCCCAGTAAAACACTAGTGAAGGTTCAGTCTGGGGGCCCCTCCCTCCTCTCATTGTACCACCAACCTTGACACAAGGTAAGACCCAGGCTTCACAGTAAATGGACAAACAAAACAAAACAAAACAAAAAACCACCAGTACTGGCATCATCATTTATTAGGTGGGTGAGCTGGGGGCAATACTGAATGCCTCGAAGCAGCTCTTTTGTCATCTCTAAAACAAGTCTAAGGCTCAATGCTTTCGCACCATCACAGAGGCGTCTTCAGGGTCAAAGAGTAAATTAGGGAGCAGTATACTGATTGATTGTTTCTTGTCATTATTAATGTCATCATTAAATAGCAAAGTGCTATAAAAAAGAACAACACCTAACAAAGCCGATGAACTTCACCATCAGAACGTTGAGTGAAAGAAGCCAGACTGAGATCACATGCTGTACGATTCCGTTATGCGGAGTTTAACAACAGACAGCTAGCTTATCAATGGGGAGAGATCTCCAAAGAGCAGCTGCACTTGGGAAGGTAACGACGGGGAGGATGAAGAGGTTCTATAACCTGGTCTGGGTGACGGGTGCACAGGTGTATACACGCCTACAACTTCATGGAACTGTGTTTCAGATCTCTGCACTTCACTGTATGCTATTTCCACTGAAAGTAACAATATGAATGCTTAAGCCAGAAGACAATAGCTTCTTTTAAATTGAAATGTGCTAGTATTTCATTCTAGAAGGTCAAAAACATGAAAAGCTAGTGCTTGGGTGTCTTAATATTCATCTCAGGGAAAAGCTTCCTGGGATCAACGTTAAGGGGACGAGTGGTCAGAAGGTACCAAGTGGGTGAGCCAAGGAGTGACTCCTCTAATTGACACAATCAGCCGAGTGGGTCTCCTCCCTCCATGGGGTCCTTCCTCTCCACCTCAGCTGCTTTCCCCACATCTTAAAATACTGCCTTCTTTCCCGTCACCAACGGTACAGGCCCGCGGAGTGGGCTGGTGCCACTGACACCAGGGGGAGCTGGGTGCTGCCCTGACCTGCAGAAAATGCTGGTCCTGGGCTTCCCTCTGCGTTAGCGTGAGGATGGGCAGGGTCCCCTCAGCTCAGGGTAGAAGCAGGGCAGGGCAAAAAAGGAGTCATTCTTCAGCCTGCCCTCAAACCTGGTCTGTTTCTTTCTGCAGGTAAGGTTCCCTTTAGGGCCAGGTGTGGCAGTGGGATCACAGCTGTCCCCCCTCCACCAGTTCATGGAAAACCTTTTTGCAAAATTACTACTGGCAGGAGATAAAAGGAAATCACTAAAACAAACCTTCACCCCAAATCTACTGCAAGAGAGTTTTGAATAGATACAGAATCCTAAAATAGCACATTGCCCACCCCCAACAAGCATCATCTCTTCATGCCCGCCCCTCACATAAAAGGCAAATTTGAGGGGCAGCCACCCCATGAACACTGGCTGCTTGCGGAGACTGTGCTTTCCCAGCATTTGGCTCTCTTTAGAAGAGGCTAGTTGATCTCAAGACACCTGGGAAGACACAGCAAGTATCGTGAAAGCAAGAGCAGAGCCCAGGGGAGCTTTAGCTGTAAGATTCTGTTTCTCTAAAAAAGATATATCTCATTATCACAATTTAAAAAAAATACCCATGCTGTTGAACCATAAAATGCACCAACCTCATTAGAAAGACTTACAAAGAATACACACACACACACACACACACACACACACACACACATAAAACATCTGAAAATATGGCAAAATATGAGGATTTGATAAATTGGGGGGTGGACACACTGGTATTTGCTGTTCAGTTTCTGCCTTTTTCTAATGCTTGAAATATTTCATCATTTCCCCTACAAATTACATAGTGAAACCATGCCAGTATCTCACACCACAATGGCTTTCTTATATTTAACAAAATATGTTGCCACTTAGAAAAGTGCCCTGACCATCGAACTTTGCATCGGAATCCGGGGATGTACTGTATGGTGACTAACATAATATAATAATAAAAAAAAAAAGAAAAAGAAAAGTGCTCTGACATATCATTGACCTACGATATTTTCAGCTCAAAGCTAACAAGGTTTTTTTTTTTAAAGTAACAGGATACCAATTGTCACGTTCCTATGTAAAACTTCAACTACATATTTGCAATATCATACATTTGTAGTATTATCTCCCAAGAATCATTGATAACACAAGCCCAGGCAAGAAGCTCTTGACCAGCAGGATGGGAATAAATGCTGAGAGGAGTTCAGGAAGTACTACAGGCTGGACAAAGATAAGAACAGCTACCTTCACGTCCCAAAGAGGTAACACAGCTTCCTGATATATGCACAACGTGATTACCAGCATGATGGTCGGTGCCTTTATATCTGCCCATGCCCTGCTAAACACCTAGATTATTACCCGTGGATCAAAGGGTGTCAATACCAATGAGCTGTTTGGACATGCTTTAGTAAGCACTTAATAACTATCTGTCAAACGAATGGCCAATTTAGCAGAGTGTTATGGGCAGGACACCTATGACAGACGAGGGGTATTATTTCCATTTCAGCCCAAAGCTCTGACCACATGGAAATCTATATCATCCCTACAACGACCCAGCTGGCGTTCACTGGATCACAACCAACTTCTTACCTGCCAGGATGCAGTTCTGGTTTAAGAGCAGTAGGAAGAAGATACAGTAAGAAAATCCACATGTTACCTCATTTTCCTTAAACAAGAAATACCTATTTCCTTATTAAACTGGGGATGTTAGACATTCAAAATAAATTTACTCATTCAAAAATTAAACTTTAAAAGCACTAGAAGAAAACATGACAGAAATATTTTACGATCTCAGAGTGAGAAAGAGTATTTGACATTCTGCCACAGAATCCAGAAGCTGCAAAAGAAAGGACTGATGAATTATGGAAAACTACAACCACAAAATAGACAAAACAAGAATAAAAGAAAGACAATTCCTCAACAAAAGTCCAAGTGGGGGAATGTTGCCCGTGAGAGAGAACACCTTCTACAAAGTGTCAGCAAAGACATCAATAACCCAACAAAAAAGAGCAAAGGACAATTCATAGGGAAAAAAATGACTCAAATCCATTAAAAGATGCTTAACCACACTCATAAGAAAAATGCAAATTATGGTGGAATTCACTTGACAATATCTGTGCAGTGCTCACTAGACAGAAACACCTGAATCCTTTTGGCTGTGTCCTGATACTACAAGTGTAGCATTTACACCTACTGTCTTACCATGTTCACACCAGCCTTCTCGAGGGTCCGGGCCCTCTCAGAGTACTGTCTGTTCTCACAGCACACAGCACAGTGCCCAGCACACAGCTGCTTTCTATGCAAAGAGTAGTAAGTATAGAGGGAAGTAAGCACAAAACTCTCCAGAAGTAAATAATCTAGAAACACAGAATGTATATAATTTTTACTATGATGAGATCTCTTTTTTCCTTGGTATTAAATACCATAAAGCTTCTCGATGGATCTCTCTGATACCCAGTGAGTTTATTAGTGCTGCTGATGCGAAAAATTATTTTTTATCTGTCTGATTGGCAACAATTGAAACAATATAATTTTAGCTGTTGTGTAAAGAAAGATACCCTCTCTTACACTCCAATGAGAGTATAAATTGTTAGATAAATGGGGACAACCTCTGTGGGAAGCAATGTGACAATTACCTATCAAAAATTTAAATGTCTATGCCTTTTGACTCAGTATTTCCATTCTTAGGAATTTAAACGACAAGTATACTTGCACACGTGCAAAATGGTGTATGCACAAGGTTAATCATTACAACACTGCTTAAATTAGCAAGACTGAAAGAATGCAAATGAGTGTCAGTAGAGAACAGGTTACGTGAATTACAGTAAATCCATCCCATGCGACTCTCTCCAAGAATGAGGTGGGTCTCTAAGTACCAATAAGGATGATTGCTAAGACATGTTGCTAGGTAAAAAAGCCTAATAATGTATGCTAGCATTTCTGCAGAAGTGTGCGCATGCTTCACTGTGTAATACAGAACAAACTGATAACTGAGACTTCCTCCAGGGAGGGGAACAGGGGAGCCGAGAGACAGGGAGAGCACACATTTTGTCCCTTTTAATTGGTACCATGTGCCTGTGTTAGCCAAACAAAACTTTAATTTAAAAACTAATCATTGAGGGGCACCTGGGTGGCTCAGTCGGTTACACATTTGCCTTCAACTCAGGTCATGATCTTAGCAGGGATCCTGCTTCTCCCTCTCCCTCTGGCCTTCCCCGTTTGTGCTCTCTCACACTCTCTCTCACCCTCTGTCAAATAAGTAAATAAAATCTTTAAATAAAGAAATAAACAAATAGTAATCACTGAAATGTGTTTACTATTTCCCAATCATTAGACTATTGGCTGCTACTTTTTCTGCAAACAAGGAAGAAGTTGCTGCTGCCCGCTCATACAGCTCAGTTATACCCTTTCCACTGCTGGCGTAATGATCCCAGTGTTGCTGGGTCCCAAAATATGAACAGATACAAAACTTAAAAGAAAGCCCTCGGTCCATATATTTCATCAAGAAGGGGAGATAGGAAAATTAAGATGTGGAGAAAATCACACCAGGCCCAATAATCAATGTTTTTTTTCCAATTAATATGATATAAAATCCAAAATTTTGTAAATACAAGTATAATCAATGGCATGACAACAACCCAGAAAACAAAATAAAATGCATATAAAAAGGCAATATTAAACCTTATTTGTAACTTTATCATAGGCAGAATACGGTTTGCTTTGGTACCCAGAGTACAAATACAACAAGACTTAAATGGTGTGGGATTGGTTAACTATGCTCAAAAAGGTAATTACCCGATCTCAAATTGAGCTCCCTGAGGGGTGGGCACTTTCCCCAAAGCCTCTTCTGGAAAAATTTTTAAATGTTTCTTATAACAACACAGCTACTCCACGACCCAGTACAACCTGAAACAGGAATTGGTGGATCACAGGCTAGATAAACTGTCTGCTCTTGGACAAAAAGGAAGGACCATTCAAGGTCTAAGAGCCATTTCTGCCACCTTTTGAAGAGCTTTGATGAAGAGCCCAGGTTCCTGCAGCCACTGCTGGGAATCCGTCACAGCACCGACCCCTGTACTCTACCTAGGTCTCTCTCGGCTACTCTGTGAGGGCCTCAGGAGTAAGGAAGAGGTCTCAGTCATCTTTCATCCCCAGACACTCAATAAATGGTGGCTATCATTATGAGGTCTATCCTTCTTCTAACAGATGTTCGAGTGTCTACTTATGTGCCTGCTATAAATGCAGCAATACGTGTGTCTAACTCAGTGTGAATTTTCACGGTCACAACCACCGCTAAGACTAATAAGCTAATGGAAAAACGTAAATGCAGTAGGATCTCTTACATATATACAGAAACCAAACCTATCCTTCATTCCCCTAGATCTAAAAACTTTGAAATTCACCTGCAATTATGAAGAGTATACTATGAGCAAGGTACTGTTCTAAGGGTTTGCAACGGAGTAACTCATTTACCTCTCACAGCCACGCTAAGAAGTAGGGAGCATTTTTCTCTCTCTTCAACAGATGGGGAAGTGGGTCCCAAGAGGGGGCATCACAGTAAAAGGGCTGAGCGAGGACTGGGGCCCAGGCAGTCCCGTGGCCAAGCCTGCACTCCCCGTGGTCACATCACGCCCCACCTACACATGTATACTCTCTTCACTTGCTCTGAAAGGCCAACTTCCATAAACTGCCGTTTAAAAGAGGAGAGACAAGGAATACGACCATAGAATAGACTTCAAGAAGTGAGCAGTGAGAGGACCAATGATTTGAAAGCCACTGCCAAGTAAAGAAATTCCTGAAGTTTTAACAAAAAAGCACCTGTTTACTGGTTGTTGAAAGAATGTTTACATACATTTCCATCCCGGATAACTCGATTGTCAAGAATAAATTATTCCAAGCCTGTGACAAAACAATGCCATTTCATGCTCATTTCCTGATTAAAGCTTTTAGACAGCTGGGCATTTTCATTTCTCAGAGCTGTAGGGAGCTATGCAAATTTCCACACAGCAGCTCCAAGATCATTAATCTAAGGAAAGCATGTGCCAACAGAATACCAGATTTTATATTGTTTCAGTAAAGAAGAGGAGGGGCAGGTTAATCTAATTACCCTATGTGTGGTCACCTGACTATGGTTAACAAAAAGATCAAATGCTAAACTGTGCAATCAGCAGAAAACTGCTAAGTAACGAGGCATTTCAGATCACAAAAGGAGCGGGAAGAGGGGGTGAAAGTCTTGCATTGCTTGGAACTAGATACTGGAGCAATAAAAATAATCATACTGAGCTCATATGAATGATAGGCAGAGCATTTTAATTATCGCACGGAGCTAGAAGCATAACTATAAATCAATCCCTCTCTCACACTCCCACACATGCTCACACACACATGCACAGTCAGGAAGACTGGAAGATACTCCCTTTTTTTAAAAAATAATTCCTGTTTGGAGGCTCAAAAAAGTACATTTTATTTATTTTTTCTGGTATTACTTTATTTTTTTATTATAATTTTTTTTATTATATTATGTTAGTCACCATACAGTACATCCCTGGTTTTTTATGTAAACCTGGAAGATACTTCTAGCAAAGGATGGCTAACTTGAGCTGAAGTGCTCAGGAAGCAGACACAGGCGGGCACTCATAATTAGACTCGCCCTGTATCCGTGACCGTGTGCTTGGCACTTATCACTCAGGGCGCACTACTGTTAATTCTCCTTCCAGTAAGGAGCAGCTGGGTTTGGAAAGGCAGTAGCACTGGCTCACACAGCTGATTCTTCAGTTCAAGTTCTGGCCCTGACATTGCAGCAGGGTGTGACCACGGTGCCTCACTTTTGTTGTTTATAAAATGGACGATTAATATATTTTGAAGATAGAATGAGATCTGGTGGATGAAGGCACAGCCTCTGGGTCCCAGAGGTGTCAGGCTCCAGCAGCCGGAGTGGGAGCCCCACCTGCCAACAGACACGAGCGAGGCCCTGAGGTGGGGTGAGTATTGAAAAGGAGTAACTTCCCAGTATCCGACTCCTACTGTGGTTGGTCTAGCAGAAATCTCAAGAAATGTACTTCCATGCACTCTTTCTGAGAGAGCTACTAGAGGGTGTATCCCACCAAATCCAGTGAATAAAACCAGAGAGCAAAGGAGCCAGGAGCCAGGACCCAGGACAGCCAATAATGAAACAGGGGTGGTGGCAATTTCCTGGCTGACTTCTAGGCAGCAGCTTCAAGAGCAACCGGTTCATGTTGGAAGGTGCTAGTATTTTTGTGGGGCATGGGGGCGGGGGTGGATCAAGAGGCATTTTACAGAATTGTTTAGTTCGAGGTATGAAAAGATTTGCATGTCCAGGGATAACTCAACAAACAAAGAATTGTTATCTGTAGGAAAAACAGGAAGTCATATAAAAGAATTATATTCTTTTTTCAATACTCAATATTAACATTGCTATAGTAATGAACACATTAAATATAGATTAGACCAAAACCTGAGCTGCAAGCATATAGGGAGGATGGGGTAAGGTGGGGGGGCTCTAAGTGAGCTGAAATCCTTAATTACTATAACAGGTAACAGATAATATCTAGAATTGACAAACCAAGAGACAGAAGTGCATGCCTATTACTCAGAAGTACAGCAGCGAATACTAGAAGCAACATCTTGGACTGAAAAACATCTCCTAGAAGACAAGGACATGAGAAGGGACACAGAGCTGCTGGATCCTCACACCCCTTTCAATACCATAATCTATATACCTATACAGCACTTTGATTTTGCAAATTAATTATCCTAAAGGCATACATGCTTGCTTCACAAAATAAACTGTAAAAGGGGATACAAAGCAAAACATAAAAGTATTCCCATTCCCCGGTGAAATCCCAGCCCTGCTCTCCTAGGAACTATTAATGAGTCGTGTGTGTGTGTGTGTGTGTGTGTGTGTGTGTGTGTGTGTGTCCCTACTTGTTCTTAACAGAAATGGACTCATACAAGATGTGGTGGTTTGCATCTTGCTTTCTTCCATTTGGCGATGTCTCTTGGACCTCTTCTGCTATCAGAGCTCTGCCCCTCTTCCCCATGGCTGCACAGAACCCAACTGTAGGATTTGCCAGTATCTGAGGGGATGATCTGGTTGTGCAGGAAAGGAGATTTCAGAACTAGGAAGTCTGACCAATCAGAACCACCCAGATTAAAGAGTGCTAAGTCAGAGCTGGAGACGGGGGTGGGGGGGGGTGATGTAGGAATATGAGGGGATAAAAAATAAGAGCAAGGATACCTCCTCAGGGACAGGTGGCTACTGTCTCTGTCTTCCACTCCCCTGGATGAACACATGGGCTTGCTGGAGTGGGGTTTGGTTCACGAACCATGGGAGCTGCATGTTTCTCACCATACCATAAACGGAAGTACACCAGCTGTCATTGCTGGCTCTTCTGGAATGCTGATGGAGAAAACTTGTGGCACAGCAAACTGGCTGTTTTTGAGATCTGGCAGAATTTCTGCTGCTGTGTAGACGTTGGAATCTAGGGGTGGAGACGGGTGCATGAAACACACCCTGATAGATACTTCATCTGCTCCTGCCACGAGGCCATCCCCCTTCTGCTGAATTTCTGTATCCTTGGCTAAATGGTTAATTTACTATAATCTGAGGCTGGAGAGAAACAGTCCTCTCCCCTCCAGGTTGTAGCCCACATGACACTATCTGGTAGTCTTAAGTCTTTAGCAATTACAAACACTACAGTGAGCATCACTGTGTCTCCAACTCTGCACATACACACATGTGGAACTGGGGAACAAATTCTGAAAGTGAAATTTCTTTATTTCACTTTGCAGTCTGGTGCATCCTTACTTTTAACAGACAAACAAGATTAGCCTCAGAACAGTTTTTCTCCATTATACTCTAACAACACGAACGAGTGCTGACTTCCTTGTATTCCATATCTTTAAACTTCTAAATTTTTGCCAATCTGATAACAGAAAATGAAATCTAATTTACATTTCTTTAATTAGTACAAATTAAGGTTGATCTGCTTTTCACATGCTTACCATCTATTTGGCTTTCTTTTCCGGTGATCTGCCTGCTCATGTCCTTTGTCAGTTTCACTACAAAGCATTTTGCCTCTTTCCCTTTCATTTCTAAGAGCTCTCTGAATATTAAAGAATTGTCCCTTGGTCTTTCATATGTTGGAGAATTTCCCCCATTTGTCATTTGTCTATTTACTCTATCAATTCTATTTCTTTCCATCCAGAAGTTTCTAATTTTTTTTCACAAAATCTACTCTTTTCCCTGAGGTCTTCTTAGAGGTGTGACACGATTACAAAGGCCTTGTCCACTGAAAAAGAAAAAAAACACTCATTGTTTCTAATAATTTTATGGCAAAAGTTAATGTGTATTATTGAAAGGGCTCTCTCTCCCCACCTACATCCCCCAAAGAAGAAAGAAACATCCAAAACCTCAGCTTAGAATAACTCATTCCAGGGGCACCTGGCTGGCTCAGTCAGTGGAGTGTGTGACTCTTGATCTCAGGGTTGTAGGTTCAAGCCCCACGTTGGGTGTAGAGATTACTTAAAAATAAGATCTTAGGGGCGCCTGGGTGGCACAGCGGTTAAGCGTCTGCCTTCGGCTCAGGGCATGATCCCGGTGTTATGGGATCGAGCCCCACATCAGGCTCCTCCGCTGGGAGCCTGCTTCTTCCTCCTCCCACTCCCCCTGCTTGTGTTCCCTCTCTCGCTGGCTGTCTCTATCTCTGTCGAATAAATAAATAAAATCTTTAGAAAAAAAATAAGATCTTAAAAAAAAAAAAACTCATTCTGGGAAGTAGAAAGCCCGATTTTAGGTGTCTGGTTTCCAAAGCTTAGGTTTGAAGCTGAAAAAGTATTTTGTAGTGGGAAACTGCCTACTGATTTGTGCCTGGAAATATCTGCCTTTATTTAGCATTAATAGACTAAAGATAAATAATATTCATTAACAGGTTACAAAACTGAAACTCTCTACCCATTAAATAATAGCTACCCACTCCAACCTCTTTCCAGCTCCTGGTGACCACTATCCTAACCTTCTGTACTCTGAGTCTGACTACTCTAGGTATCTCATATAAATGAAATCACACAGTATCTTCCTTTTTGTGACAGGCTTATTTTACTTAGCATAAGGTGTTCAGGGTTCATCCATGTTGTAGTGCATGTCAGGATTTTCTTCCTTTTTAAGACCGGATAATATTCTATTGTATGTATATACCACATTTTGTTTATTCATTCATCCATTACTGGACATTTGGGTTGCTTCCACCTTTTCGCTACTGTGAATAATGCTGCTGTGAACGTGGGCCTACAAATATCTTTTTGAGAACATGCTTTCAATTCTTTTGAATGTAGAATTGCTGGGTTGTAGGGTAGTTCTATTTTTAACTTTTTGAAGAACCTCCATATTGTTTTCTACAGTGGCTGCACCAGTTTGCATTCCCACCAACAGTGCATGAGGGTTCCAACTTCTCCACATCCTCGCCAACACTTGTTATTTTCTGTGTTGTTTTTTTTTTAAATAGTAGCCATTCTAATGGGAGTGAGGTGATATCTCACTGTGGTTTTGATCTGAATTTCCCTGATGATGAGTGGTGCTGAGTATCTTTCCATGTGCTTGTTTACCGACAGTAAATCTCCATTGGTGCGATGTCTCTTCAGGTCCTTTGCCCATTTTTAATCAGGTTGTTTTTTTGTTGTTGTTACCAGGGTTATTATTCTGATACATGACTTATAGAGTCTTTCTCCCATTCCATTGTTTTTTCACTCTGTTAATTGTGTCTTTTGATGCACAGGACTTTTCAATTTTGATGTACTCTGACTTAGCTATTTTTATTTTTGTTGCCTGTACACCTCCCTCTCATAAGGCCCCTGGTGATTATCAACTTCCCATCTTAAGAGCCTTAACTTAAGCAAAGCTGCAAAGTCCCTTTTGCTACATAATATATCTGTAACATAATCCCTGGGTTCTGGGGATTAGGATGTGGACATTTTTGGGGAGCCATATTCAGCCTAGTTCCTCTCTAAACTGAGAATATTGGTGACACCTAACTCAAGGATTATTATGACAACTAAATAAAACAAAATCTGAACTAAGCTTAGAACACTGAGTGGCCTATGGTAAACGCCAGTGATCGTGATAGCACGATACTAAGTGTTACAGGAGACAGGAGTGTGACTAAGGGGACTGGTAAGAGCAGAAGCTGGGGGCATTTATACCCCCGGGGAGAATGAAATGCCTTCCCAAAAGGGAAAACATACCAATTCAGTGATAAGAAATGAGTAGGGTTTGGAGGGTCTGGAAAGGGAGGCCAGAAGGAAAAGTTCTGAATTTTCCTCCACATTCTTACATCGGCATTTACATCTCAGAAATCTTTCCCAAGAAGCCACATCTGCTTTCAGACAGTAGCTGCAAGGTGATTTTTTCCTTCATTTATAAGGAAACACACTCAGCTGAATCTCTGAGTCTCTCTTTAATAAACAATTCACAAACTTTTTCCCAGCAAATTATTTTTAGAATAGAAAGGGATTTTTTAAAAAGAAGCAGCAGCAGCTCATATTTATAAAATTTGTCCTCAAAGTTTAAAAATAGATCTAAAAATCTGATGACAGCCCTGCCCCATCCTCACCCATCAGCACCAGAAAGATAGACAAAGCATGCTTTGAGACTCTGGATTTTTAAAATGTAGCCTTGGCTTATCTCTTCTCCCTGGAATGTTCACAGTAAATAGCAGGTGGACAGAATAACGAAGGAAAATAATCACTATTGATGTTATTCACATTGTTCCTTTCATACATGCTGCGAAGCTGCAATAATTAACTGGCAGAGATGTAGAACAACTTCTCAACCCGCCCTGGTCCTCTCCTGGCAAACGTACTCCCTGCCCCCACACCAACAGAGGGCTGAGCTTCAGCTCCTGCAGACTTTGGGCAGTTCTGACTTGGAGGTTAATTTGCTCGGAACCCAGAGCACGCTGGGGAGCACCACAAATGACAGGTGTGGCTTTGGGTCACAGGCAGGAGATGTGCTGATAACAACACACTGCACTGGTATCAGTTTTCCTGTCAACTACAATCACACACACAACACGCAGACGCACAAAACACACATGCTAGCTGCAATTAATGAGATTTTTACCCAACCACAAACACAGATGAAGAGAATCACTGGACTGACTATCATCCTGAGCTATCTTGCTGCTCTATGTCCCACTTGGGCCCGTCAGCTATAACCACCCCAGCGCAACAATGAGAGGCACACCTCAAAGGTTAAATACAGAAAGGACATGCTGGTGACTCTGTTTTAAGGCTCCACGATATGTTGGAGGGGAAAAAAAAAACCACACTGTAATACCTGGGGTTCAACCAAAATTAACAGCATCACTTTATAATTCCTACCCCGCCTTATAAATGAGAGATGTAAATCAATACATGTTATCCATAGCCCCAGTAACCACTCAGGGTGATGCTAAAATCCATCTAATGTGACTGATTCAGCCACATAACCAAAGAGCATGTACCATGGGCATTCCTGGCCACACCAAGCAATTTTGGCTGGCATTTGTCTTGGAGCTTAGATAGTATGAGCAAAGAACTGAGTTCTCCTTGAAGGAAAAGAAACAGATACAAAACACTCATTTGTGGTGTCTGTTTGGGACAAACAGAATATGCTGAGTTTTCAGAATGAAATGGATGTTCACAATAGGAAGATTAAAGCGAAGTCAAAATTTTCCATGACTGATCCCCAATTCTGCATTTGGAGATGAGTAATCCCATGGTCTGACTTATGAGTCAACATATGAATACATTAACTACTGAAGACGTTTCCTACATCCACAAAAACCTGGATGCAACTGTTGGAGGTATTTAGGTTGAAAAGAAAGAGAACTTGACATTCTGCATCTCGTTTTCCTGTCTGCCTAAATTCAGCACATAATTTTTTTTAATTAGTAAGATCCATGTAAAGTTTCTTATCTTGAAATAGTGAAACCTCCTGTGAAGTCAAAAGAGGCTTTCAACTTTATTTGTAAGATTATATTGAACGATATTATTCTAAACCTGCATTATGATTTATTTTCTTTTTTGAGATTTTATTTATTTGAGAGAGAGGGAGAGAGGGAGAATGGGGGGGCAGAGCCAAACATGGGGCTCGATCCCAGGACCCTGGGATCATGACCTGAGCTAAATGAAGGCAGATGCTTCACTGACTGAGCCACCCAGGCGTCCCTATAATTTATTTTCATGGAAAATACTCACCACATGTTTTTCTCCTTTTCAAATCAATATTATTATTGATTTAGCATCATTTGGCAAACGGAAAGAAAAAAAAGTCAACTACTTTCCAGGCACAGACACCCAAAGCTGCAGTGCTATTTGTAAGGCTGATGTGACTCATGACATAAGTGCCAAAAAGCACATGGGGCACGTCGTGTTTTCTCAAGCAGAAGATGTTTAATGCAGTGTGCACTTGTAATAAGCCAAAAGATCATACATACACATTCCAGTTTGGGTACTAGAATAACAAAGATAAGTAAAACCCTAGAAATGTCTCCACACTTAATGTAACTGTTGGCTTTAACCTTCTCTCTGACAAATATTATGGAGCATTTCTAAATGGCAGATAAGACATCCAATATGATACAATCACAGACAAAAATCCAGAGTTTTATCCTTTCCAAGTTCTCACTTTGAAATCTGACTATGAGAATCTTGGCCCACAATCCTCTCCCATTTAAAATATACACATACACTCACAGACCAAGGGCTCTTATCCTAGGATTCATGAACAAACACCTAAATTTAAAATGGACAAAGGTTATGAATAGACAGTTCACCAAAGAAGAACTACACACCTATGGTGAACAGACACATGAAAATATAAACTTAGTAGTAACTGGAGAGGTAAATATCAAACAATGAGACACAAGGTGGGACACACTGAATTTGTAAGGGGGAGCCTACCCAGGGAAGGGGTAATGGAGCCTTCTCCTAAACTACTGGTAGCAGTCTGAGTTGGCATGCTTTGGGGAAGGCCAGTAGACAACAGGGATCATACATCTTAAAAACAAAAACACTCTTACTCTAAACCCAGGAGGTCAACTTGTAGGCACTTATCCAAGGGAGGTAAACCACAGATATGCTCCCCGGTCGACTGAAAAGATGTTCACAATTGCTCTTTCTGAGAAAATTAGAGCAATCTAAGATATTAACAATTGAGCTGCTACAAGGTAGGGCTGTATGTTTTCAAAGCTGACTACCGTGAGTAGCTGGGATGCCTCAGGGCTCTCAAGGCTGTGGTAGGGTTGACCACGGACCATGGCCTTGAGAGAATGGGCCTGGGCTCCCCAATCCTGCCTCAATAGTAGGGCTCTGCTTCTCTCTGTCTTGCCTTTGAGGAGACAGCTCTGCAACTTTACAAAGCTTGCAAAACATTACAGTGTTATAGAAGATTAAGTTTAAGAATTGGTTACAATAAAAACTCAGTACCCATGTAAAATGAGGTTGAAGAATGCATATTTTAGTGCCCCATTTTTTTCATTTTTCTCCTTTGCTAAACATCAGTTTTATTTCAGTTTTATTTATTCCAAAAATAAAAATATTAATAGTCATTGAATACTTCAAAATTGGTTACAATTTTGTTATGTGTATTTTACTACAATTAAAACTAAAAAAAAAAAATTGGTTACAAAACACCACCTACAGTATGGTCCCATTCTTGTAGAAAAATAAATACCTATCCATGCTTATGGGAAATGACTGGAAAGCTAGAAAGAAATTCTCAACCATGGTCATCTCTAGAGGGTGGGATGATTTACTTTCATCTCATGTTCCCTTCTTCATTTAAAAAATTTTAAATACCTACATTATCTAAGAAAGAAAATACCTGGATCGGTGGTAAAAAAAAAAAAAAGATTCAAAACACTGATTCGAGTAGAAGAGAAAAAGAAGGAAAATAGCTTAGGAAAGCTATTTAAATAATTGTAGATGACAGTGTCCTTTTCAAAAACTCAAAGCTATTACAGAGATGTAAGAGAGTCCCTTTGGCTTCTGGGTGTGACATTAGGAGAAATCCATTGCTGGCAGCAAGCTCAAACAGTCGAAGAGCAATCTTTCAATAAAGGGAGTTACCAGTCACCTCTAACAGCTTTGGGAAGCTTTGGGACTCTTGAGGCAGAAGCAAGAGAAAAAAGAAAACAATGAGGAAGAAGAAATGGAATGAGAGAGAGGTCAAAGGAAAGATAGCAATCAGAAATCAAGGCCAGAATAGCTCGGGGCCAGTTTTTAAATATTGAAGGGGAAAATTCTAGACATAATAAGGGATATTTCCCCAGGTTCCTGAGTCACCACCCACACTCCCTCATTTCCTCTCCTTTGCAACACTGAACACTGAACATGAAAATTAACGGGAGCTATAATAATGACTCCTGGGAGGAATGGTTTCTGCACAAGAGAAAGTCAAAAGGAAGCATCCAGCATTCTGGGAATATCCCAAGGAGACGGGCGAGGATGAAAGTAATGCCAAATGAGAAATGCGTGGGTGGTTTGTCAGGCAGAGGGTGGGGCAGAGGATGGAAGCCCGAAATTAAACACAATTCCAAACCTTCCAGTTCTCCCTTCCTTGTCTCCCCTACCCTTGTGACAGGTATCACATGACCATGAGGGAACCCGCTCACTGCGTGGGAAATTGTGGTGCACCTATTTCTGTCTGCTTGCAGCATTTCTGCACTGGTCAGAAACCAGATGTGGCAGCAACCCAGCCCAGTCTGCCTAACAAGAATTCCTGGAGCAGCCTGTTTACTCCGGGGCAGTAAGACAGAAAGACGCCCACACAGACAGACCTGCAGACAGATATAGACCCAGACACAGACCTGCAGACACACTCACACACACAGATGGACTCAGATGGACAGAGACACCCAGAGGCACAGACATAGAGACACACACACACACACACACGGAGAACAGAGACACCCATAAGAAGAGATGCCCCAGGTCCGAGAGGCCATCCATCATGAAGGTCACTTTAATGGCTGTTTCATTCCTCTTTCCACCTCTAGCTCACCAAGCCATCACTCATTCCAGGGCTCCTCTGTCCTAGATCACAACTCACTCTTTGGAATTTTATCTCATTTCCAATTATTCAAATCGAGCAGAAAATGTATTTTTACTTTCTGTAACTGTGAAGCCACAGGTTCGTGTGCATGTCTGAGTCATCCGTGCTCACTTGTCTTCTCTGACCCGCTGCTTCCACAGATGTCAGCTCTTATCTCTGAACTCAAAGGCAAACTTCACCAAGCAATCTGCAGTCTTATATGCAGGTGTGCACACACACATCTATGAGAATCATCAGTTTCAGAATAGCTCAACAAACAGCCAAGGAGGGTCTGGACTGGCATTTCCATCCCAGGTCCCAGACGACAGAATCATGGTGTGAAAGGCATGTGGCTTTGGGGTCATGTCCTGAGAACACCCCGTCAGCCAGGGCTACCCTTCTGTAGAAAACAGAGCAACTGGCTGGTCATCAGTTTTCGCAAATGCTACTTGACTTGAAAAGGCAGGATCCTGGGAAATAGGTGACTTCACAGTCACCAAAGTCAAGTGGTCCATGGCTCAAAAAAATTTCCCCATCATCCTAACTGTGGAGTCTTTCTGGATTGCCTTCTTTGAGGGTTTGACCCTGATTTTATCTTTCTCCTATTTTCTGGTATAAATAAAAGTACTTGATTTCCTACTCTGTAGTGTGCACTTTGGCTTTTACATCTTAACTTTTATAAGCAACCATTTCAACAAAGTAAAAATAAATCTCCGCGTACATCCTTTTGGTAATCTTCAGACATGCTGGGCTGGTTAACTTTTAAACCTGAGGAAATTCTAGTTTATACTCTTTTCCCCAATACATTTCAAGAATTTATTGAAACACAGAAACGTGAATCTTCACCTTCATGTTTTTAAAACTATATTCTCAAACTATAGAGAAATCCAGAAACGTTTTGACTTGAAAAAGTCATAATTGCAAGGGCTGTCCTACTTTACAAAGCTAGACCTCAAAACACAGCCAGGCCTGCCAAGAGGCCGTCTGAGTGTCACTCCACCCGGGCTTCTGAGGGTGGGGGCGATAAGCAAAGCTACAGCTGAACAGCACTTCCCCCGATCCCTTCCTGAAAACCTCTTCATCCAGTAATGTCATACAGAGTTTTCACAAAGAATTTGTCACCAGTCCCCAGAGCACGGTCTGTGGAAATTCCATCTGTGGCCTGACATTAGGGGATTTTATCAGACTCAAGGGCAGAAGGAGTCCACCCTGACTTGAGGCAAATCTCTTCACAGGTCTTCACAAGTACACAACCAATGCCCAGCAACACTGCCTCCATTCCTGTCAGCCTGGCTGAGGTAAAGCACACACCACCATCAAAAGCGCCACAATATGCCAGGAAAGTGATGACGTCAATGAACTAGAGAAGGGTTTCTTTTCTTTCATATTCACTTGGCCTCTGAACAGTCTAAATATGGGTGGGCTTGATTTTCTTCCAATTAACTGCTCTTATTTAGCCTTTCCCTTTTCCTTGGGAAAGTTCTACCTCCCATTTTCAATTATTGATTTAAACATCACGCCTCATTCAATTTTTCTCATGAAATATTAGTACTGTATCTTAAGCCGACATGCCTGCTTACTCTAAACCATTCATTACTGGGGAAATTTTTGTGTAAACATTAACTCCGGATGGAAGAATTGGCCATATTAGTTAAGTGTTGACTCCAGTCTATTAGTAAGCCATACAACAAATTAGTCCTTGGTCTATTCAGAATTCCTGGGCCCTCGATGTTGCCATTCTGCATTGCAAGCATCCTCCACTCCATGTTTATTCATCTTTTTCAGAGACTCACCCACATTTGTGCTTCTTAATGACCCAAAGTCACTAAATATGTGGCTTAAATGGCCTTAAAGAAAATTACGTTCTCAATTATAGCTAAGAAAGTATCTTAGCAGCTGTGTTTTCACTGAAACAGCTTTCATATCGAAAGATTTGCATGCTACTTTATATTTATTATCCCCCATTGATATTTAATAATTTCACTCTCAAGCACCACAGCCTAATTTACCTCTTGCACACTGGCAAAAATAAGATGGTGCCCTTGCCTTACAGTGCCCACACGGAGCGCAGCTGAAATCTAGCAGGAATATGACTAGCCCAAAGACTGACAGAGAGTACCAAGAATTTGCCCCCCCAAAAAAGGATTTAGCTGCTTCTGTCAGTGTAGAGAAAATAAAGACCTCAGAAGATACTTGCTTCGAAATGATCTGAGTCAGAACTCTCAAAATACCACATGCTAATAAGTGGCCACACTCCCATGGGGGAGTCGGAATCACCCTGTGCTGCTGAAGGGAACCTGGTACAGAAGCATTTATGACCTGGGCCTGTAGATTCTTGCTCAGGGGGTCCAGCAGCACCTCAAAGAAGACGCTGGGGGAGGAATGAAAGCAGGAGGGAGAGACTGCCTCACAGATGCAACTGTCTGGAGCAAACTCCCACCAACAGGGGCGGATGGGGCGGGGGATGAGATGTCCACCAGGCGGTGATATCCCTGGGCTGACGGACAACGGAATTAAGTGGAAATCTAGCTTGACAGCTGGCTCTTTAAGCCAAATCACTCTATTAGTTTCTAACAGGAGCCCTTACTATCCTGAAGATTGTAATGTACTTCTCATTTATAATAAATGGCCAGCCACCCGTCGCCTGAGTCTGTACCAACACAGCACACAGCCACCACGAAGACGGGTAAGACCCATGAAGCGATGACTCAGCATTGAAGACCCACTTGAATCAGGACTCCCTCCACCTCCCCTCATCCTCTCCAGCTCCCAACAGTTGTCCTTAAGCCTTTGGAGGTAAACAGAAGAGGTAAACCCTCGAGTCGTCATGACAATGCAATCTAAGGACCCACAGCCTACTTCCCCTTTCAGCAAGGACTGTAGTTTCTGCCACCAGTGGGCTGGGGATGTGTGGGGAAAGAGCCTGCTGCCACCAGGACCCTTCCGGAAGACGCTGCCCTGCCCTAGATGAGGGAACAATCCTACAGGGAGGAGAGGAAGTCAACAGAAAGGGCAGGGGCTGAAAGGTTATCACATTCAGCTCTGCTCTGCGACAATGGAAGTAGAAGGGCACACGGATGGCCCTCAAGCGCCCTGTGGCTGCTGACTTTCTAGATTGAGTTCCCATGAGGCCCTAAGGACCTGGGGCTCCTGTTCTTATCCCCTGAGTTCCCTATTTCCCTAAATGACTCAAAAACCCCAGTCTCAGTACTTGAAGTAATCTGCATGAGCTGCTGGTCCTTGCACTAGGAAAGGGCTGTGCTCGGTAACTGAGCATCACTAAGCGAGCAAGCAAGCACACAGCACAGGCACACATGATCCCTGGCTGCCAGAGCCTTAAACACACCAGTCCTCCAGTGCCTCACTTCACCTACTTAGAAGTGACTGAAAGGAAAGGGGGGCGGTTAGAGCAGTGGTTCTGGAAGTGGGCTCCCAAAACAGCAGCAGCATCACCCAGGAACCTGTCAGAAATGCAGATTTTCTGGCCCCACCCCAGACCAACGAACCAGAATCCCTGGGACTATGGCTCAGTATACTGTGTTTTACCAACCCCTCCCAGACATGCTGCTACACACGCTGGTGTGTGATCCATGGCCCAGAGGAACCAAAAGGTTGCCCCTGCAGTGAGGTGACAGGAGGTCCCAGACCCTCTGAAGCAGCGAGCTGGATGTGAACCCTCAAGAATGAGTCCTTTCCTAACCTCTTCCTCCCTCCCCACTACCACCCCAAGAAAAAAGAAGAAATGGTTCCCCTCAGGAAACACCATAGCAGTAAAAATCTCAAAGAACATGGCAGTACAGAGAAGGTAACAGGAAAATTCTGCACCCTCTGCTTAGACGCATTCACTTCCTCCTCACCCTAATGAACCTGGCAACGGGGCAGGCGAGAGGATATGCAAAGGCCTGATCTCCTCAGATACTTCCCAAGGACCCAGGAACTAAGGAAACTAGTAAATATTTAAGAAACCACAATCCTAACCACGAGTGGGAAAACGGAATCCGAAGCCTCATGTGCTCTGAGAAAGAGCCCACCCCTCCCATGATCACAACTACCCACCTAGAAGGAGCAAGAAGCGACAGGTCACTGGAGCAGCAGGAGCTTCCAGGACAGACCTGCTGGGCTGCTGGCAAGGGCAGAAGTGACCAGTGGCGGCTGGAGGGTCAGTGGGGATCACAACAGATGAGAAAGTTACTCTGCACAAGTCCGGCTTTCTGCCCTGTTCTATCTCACCGCTGCTGAGAACAACCCGTATTCCACTTTTGGGGGCCGTTTTCATTCATTCATTTGTTCATTCATCTCATTCAACAGTGAAGCTAGTGTTCAAGAAGGTGGAAGGGAAAGTTGGCAAGAGGCTCTAACATCGCATGTTGGGGATCCAGACGTCCCCTATCTGCGGGGCTTCCGGTCTGGTTTGCAGGAAACCAGTGCATTAAACGGCCAACTACCCTGATCAGCATATATATGCACGTTCTCAATTTTAGCAGTATATTTACAATTACTGCCTTGGGATAAATTCCTACAAATGGAGTTACTGACACAGTGGATAGAAAACTGCACAAAGATTTACATACAAAAATGGTCATCACAGTTTTATTTTCAGTGGCAAAAAAGATGGGAAACCTGATGTCTGCCCTGAATTGGCTGGCTAAATAGATTGTGGTATACTCTTATGATGGGATTTGAAATGTCCTCAGGAGAGATTTAACGATTTGGGGGAAATGCTCCTAATATATTAAGGGGACAAAGTAAATACAATATATCAGTGCTTCTGTAAATCTACTATGTGTAAGAATCCCCTGGAGATCTTGTTAAAATGCAGATTCTGATTCAATAGGTCCAGGGTGGGGCCTGAGAGTCTGCATTTCTAACAAGCTCCCAGGGGATGAGGCTGTATTTCTCTGTATATTACAATCCAGGAAAAATGTATTTTTCAGTTTTAAATAAAGCTTTATATGAAACATCAAGAAAAGGAAAATCCATAGAAACAGACAGAAGGCCAGTGGGGCTGGGGGTGGGAACAGGAAGTAACTATAAATAGGCATGAAGGATCTTATTGGGGTGGTGAAAATGTTCTAAAACATTTTATGGTGACAGTTACACAACTGTGTACATTTACTAAAAATCATTAAAGTGTTTACTTGAAATGAGTGATTTATGTAATAGGTAAAACATGCCTCAATAAAGTTCTTTTTTTTTTTTAGTGTTTTTTCAATGACCAGGCAGATTTTTAAAAGATCACATGGTGTTTCTAAAAATAGAAAAAAAATTGAAAAGATTTAAAAACAATAATAATTGGAGGGGAGGCTCTGTGGGGTGTTAGTGGCTAATGGGTAGAGAGTTTTAGTTTGGCAAGATGAAAAGGTTTTGGAGATGGATAGTGGTGAGGGTCGCACCACAGCGTCAGTATATTTCCTGCTACAGAACTGTGCACGTAAAATGATTAAAACAGTAACTTTTATGTCGTATATAATTTACTACATAATAATAATGACAATGATGACGGTGATTAAATAAGCAAAATACAAACACAAGTTGCTCTAAAGTATTACCCAAGAAGGGTTTCTTTCTCTCTGCTTCCTTCTCAAGGCCCCCAGTGTGGTTTCTGCAGAGGCCCCATCTTGGCTTGGCGTTCTCACTGTGGAGGGTTGAATGGTTACCCCCCACCCAAAAGATAGGTCTTACATCCTTATTCCCAGAAGCCAGAACTGTGACCTCATTTGGAAAAGAGATCTCTGCAGATGTAAGTAAAGATCTTGAGATGAAGAGACGACTGTCAATGACCTGAGTGGGCCCGAAATCCAATGACAAGGATCCCAGGAGACACATGGGGAGAAGGCAGACCTAGGGAAAGGTGATGTGGAAGCAGAGGCAGAGGCTGTAGTGATGTGGCCACAAGCCAAGGAAGCCAAGGAAGGCCAGGATCCCCCAAAGCTGGAAGAGGCAAAGAAGAGATTCTTCCTTAGAGCCGTTGGAGGGAGTGCGGCCCTGCTGACACCTGGATTTTGGACTTCTGGCTTCCAGAACTGTGAAAGAAAACATTTCTGTTGCTTTAACCCACCTGGAGCTGTGATAACTTGTTGTGGCAGCCACAGGAAACTGATCTTCCCAGCAATGAGGTATCTGGGGCTGGTGCCACCCAGAGCCCTACGGCTGCGGGCTTGGGTACAAGGTCCACTCAGATCCCAGGTCACTACCCAAAACAGTGGAGACAAGCCAACCACAGTGGCGGGAGGGAGGAGAGGAAAGGAAGGCCTCATACCACACAGACCCAGAGAGCGCACGGCATTTTTTTTAAGACAGGCTCTTTCTGGAAACACCTAGTGACAATCTGAGCAGTATCACCTAATTAAAAAGGCATCTCCCTCCACAGCACTGCTGCTCTTTGCCATTACCTTGTCTCCACCCCGACAGGCACTGAGGGATCCTCACCACTATAATAGGCTCTTCAGACAGAGCATGAATGCCTTTTTCACTGTTTTCGGCAACACAGTGTGCTGATTACTAGCACCTTCCCACAATCGCCAATGTGTTTCTCCAGTTCAAAAACAGACTATTAAGGCTTGCTGATCAAGGAGACAACTCATGACCCTTTTTCACACTGCAAGTCCCACTTAAAAAAAAAAGTTTTCTTTTTATTTAAGTAATCTCTACACCCAACATGGCGTTCAAACTCCCAACCCCGAGATCAAGAGTTGCACACTAAGACAACTGAGCCAGCCAGGTACCCCAAAGCCCCACTTTTTAAAAAAAGAATTTTCTTCCTTTGAAAAGCATTTAGTAAGATGATAGAATAGCAGATCCTAGAGTTCTGAACAACTCTTTAAAAATGGGGAATAAAATCAGAGGAATGTATTTTAAATGTCTATTCATATTCATTAACTCAAGGTTCAGAAACAAATGGGGGGAAAAACTTTAAACGTACAAAAAAATTCTCTAATTTTACAAATTTAACCACTTCTAAGGCTGGGTGTTTGTAAACTGAAATAAACTGACTCCATAGTCTTCAATTCTATTCCAAGTACATCATGCAATCAATTCATTGGTTCCAATTTTCCAGGGGTTTCTTCCAAGACATAAGAGAACTCAACTTCCCCCCAAAAAACTCTGTTGGCATTCAGAAGCCAACAGAATTACTCAATCTTTCTACTGGAAAATCCAGGCCACTGTTGCCCAAATGGGCTTAAAATGAACATATATCAATTATTTGACGACCATCTGGTTGCTAACGAGACTTTTGGAAACCAGGCTTAAAACAAAAATGCAGAAACCAGCACAAAGTTCAGTAAATCAAGCTTCAATACCCAAATCACATCTCCCTCCATATTTTCTTACCAGCTTTCTGAGCTCTAATTCTGGAATCTTCATTTTCCTCTGTTGCTTATTGCTTTGACTTCTTCTCGTGGTAAAATTATCACTAAGACTTCCTATGGGATTCTTTGTAAAGATGATGACGTCAAGTGGAGGTTTGTTTTCTATCCATGTATATCTAGGAAACGTGGTACACACTTCAGCTAAACTCAAAATACTTTCTAGCTGGTAGCTTTTGCTACTCAAACAATGTTACCAGCACACAAAGAGGAAATCTCAAATCCAAAATGTTGTTTAAAGAGATACTATATCCTGGGATGGTTCTATTTGTAGAGGACCACCTACCTCTGGGGTATAATGTAATTGGCATTAAAACGTATCTTATCTATCCAAAAATGTGTCTCTTCCACCCCCTACTTTCCTGTCTTCCAGAGTCGGAAGTTTTCATCATCAGATTTAATAATGGATCCAAACAATATTAGAACCAAAAGGAGCCTTAGAATTCATCTGGTTCACCTGCCTCATTACACACATACCGTTATTTGCCTTGCCCAAAGTACGGTTCATTCTGTAACAAATATATCTGGAGCACCCAGCCAGCACCAAGCACAGTGCCAGGTACTGGGCAAAGGGAGCTACCTCCCCAGTCCCTGCCCTACTCTCTTTAAATTCGTAATCTAATCCAGTGAGAGACAAAACTCAATATAAGAGCTTTGTTGAGAGAAAGGTGCTCTCGGTCAAAAGAGCAGAAAGAAAAGTTTGCTGGTCTTTTCAAGTCAAGTATTTGGCATGAAAACTCTCAAATGACTCAGAATTAGTCCCTTAACTAGAGGACCTTAGTATGCTACATTCAAATGTGCTATTGCATCAAACTATTATGAGCCATGGAACCCTATATTCTTTCTTTTAAAGATTTTTACTTATTTATTTGACAAAGGGAGGAGAGGGAGCGAGAGAACACAAGCAGGGAGAGCAGCAGCAGGAGAGAAAGGAGCAGGCTTCCCACTGAGCAGGTAGCCTGATGCGGAACTCAATCCCAGGACACTGTGATCACGACCTGAGCTGAAGGCAGACACTTAACTGACGGAGCCACCCAGGCGCCCAATCCTATATTCTAAGAGGGGGCAAAAAGTAAAGTTGACCCCAGAGTCCACTGACAGATGAATGAATAAACAAAATGTGATACAGCCCTACAATGGAATATCATTCTGCCTTAAAAAGGAAGAAAATTCTGACACATGTTACCACACAGATGAACCCTAATGACCTTCTAACTGAAATAAGCCAGTCAAGAAAGGACATATACCGGATGATTCCACTTATATAAATGAGGTCCCCAAAGTAGTCAGATTCACAGAGACAGAAAGTAAAGGGTGGTTGCCAGAGGCTGAGGGGAGGGGGGAATGGGGAGTTGTTGTTTTAATGGGTACAGAGTTTCAGTTTTGCAAGATGAAAGTTCTGGAGATCAGCTGCACAATAGCATGAATATGCTTAACACTACTGAACTATACCATTAAAAATGGTTAAGGCGGTAAGTTTCATGCTATGTGTACTTCACCACAATTTAAAAAAAAATTTTTTTAAGTAAAGTAAGATGCACCTGAGATGAGCCAAACTATTAAAGTTGTTTTTTTTTTTTTCCACCTTTAAGCATCCAATTTGCTCTGCATCTCTGGGGCCGTGGTGGGACTCAGGAGAATAGAGTAATAATTCCAAATAACACAATCGGAAAGGTACAGCCTTCCGAAGAATCAAGGTCATGAGTAGATGGGGGACAGTAAGGAGAAGGGAAAAGCAATGAGACAAGATTGGCCAGCAGCTGACAACTGTTGAAACTGGATGATGGGTACAAAGGGGTTCGTTATACCATTCTCTCTATTCTAGTTTATGTTTGAAACATTTCTAGCGACAACCAATAATAGTGAAAAGCTGGTGAAGAGAATTTCATTCTCGGGGCAAATGCAAGAGCTTACCCCTTAGATGTCTAGTGCAGCTGGTTATCGTCATTCATTATGTACTCCCAAGACAAAGCGTCTGAGACATTCACATCCATTTAAGAGTAGCAACAGTATGACGACATGCTACTAACATCACACCTTTCTTTGTAGCTTTTTGACTAGGATACATTTACGTCGTTCAAATCTCGAAAATGCATGCATGGGCACACGTGCTCTGGCTCCCATTACCCCAGTTTACCACTCCTGGGTAATTACCACTACTGCTCCTAATTGTAATTAGTTTCTTGGATATTTTCCAGTTTCTCATACATTAGTGTATCATTCACACTGTTCTGTAACTTGCCTTTGTCACTGGACAATATATTTGGGAAGTCTTTCCATTTCAGTAAAAAGTGTTTGCATTCTTCTTTCTGGCTATAGAGTATTTCATTTCCTGGATATACTATAATTTACTCTTCCCAGGTTGAAGGGCACTTTGTTTGTTTCCAATATTTTCCTGTCATAAACCATATCATACCTATGTTGTGAACAAAATTAGTTTTTAAAAAATTTTTTAAACTTTTTTCCTTAAGATTTTTTTAAAGATTTTATTTATTTATTTTAGAGAGAGTGAGAAACAGGGAAAGAGAGAGAGGGAGAGAGCACACACAGGGAGAGGAGCAGAGGGAGAGGGAGAGGGACAAGAAGATTCTGAGCAGAACACAGAGCCTGACATGGGGCTCGATCCCAGGACCCTGAGATCACGACCTGAGCAGAAACCAAAAGTCTGATGCCCAAATGACTGAGCCACCCAGGCGCCCCTTATTTATGTATTTTAGAGAGAGAGCACGCTCGTTGGGGAGGGGCAGAGGGAGGGGGGGCGAGAAACCCGAGGAGACTCTACTCTGAAAAAGCCTGACGTGGGGCTCGATCTCACGACCCTGAGATCAGAACCGAGCCAAAACCAAGAGTCGGACACCTAACCAACTGTGCCCCGCAGGTGCCCCTTGAACAAAATTAGTTTTATTCAAACAAGGTGGCTCAGTGCACACTGGAACCATTAACAGAGCTTAGCAATGTTGTGTTGGCCCTGTCTCAGGTGCACAGTCTTCCTCCTGTTCTTGGGACCTCTTTCCCTTCCAGGCACAGCCCAAACTAAGCTCGGCTTCTGCACCAAGCCCTTCTTGACCCCGGGCCCACAGTGAACACTCCTTCCTACTTCGTTTCTATAGCACACACTCTCATGCCACGGTTTGATTTGTGTGGTGCTGGAGGCCATGACTATCGCGCACACGAGCTCTGCGTCTGCACAGCACCTAGCGTGGCTTTGGCAGATAGAACATGCTCGGTCAACACTAACTGATTAACTACAATCAGTAAACGCTTCTCTTACTCTTAACTCACAGGTTTTCTAGACCTGGGATGGCCTTCAGAGAAGGGTGCTAGCCAGTTTTGCTCTGTGAATTATTGTAACATCATAATCAAATTGTGAGTCACTACAAAAAAAAAATCCAAATCCAACAAGCAGAGTCCTCTCGCCATGCTCTGTACACAGAACAGGAAACATGATGACATTCGGAGGGTGCCCGACGTCGCAATTCACAGGCATAAAATGCTATTGAAATACCATCTGTAGTGGTGACACAGCTGACATACACAAGAAAGCGACAAGTAACAGTTCTGTGGGGTAGAGACAAGCCCTCTCCCACTTTTAAGGGAAACACATCAGCACACTTCTCAGTCACATTTTAATCTTGCTCCGCAATCTACTTAATCGTTCAATCCATCTCTATTGCGAGAGGCCAGGGAAGGCCTCTTTGAGGAGGTGACTTCTGGGCTGAAAGCCGCATGCTGGGCAGGAGGGGCGGGCCAGACCAGGGCGCTTGTCCAGGCAGCTGCCGCCGCTGGCACAGACCCACTGATGGCACACTAGCTTCTGATAGAATTGCTGTACGGCTTGAACTCTGTTCCCCAAAAACATGTTACAGCTTTCCCCTCCACTACCTGTGAATGTGATGTTATTTGGAAACGGGGCCTTTATGGGGAATCAGGTTAAAGATGAGGTCCTTTGGGTGGGCCCTCACCCAGTGTGCCTGACAGCTTCATAAAAAAGGACAGATTTGGACACGGAGACACACACACAGAGACTGTCCCGTGAAGATGAAGGCGGAGATCAGGGTGATGCCTCTATGGACCCATGAAAGCCCAAGGCTGCCAGCAAGCCAGCAGAAGCTAGAGGAGGCGCATGGAACGGACGCTCCCTCATGGCTCGCAGAAGCAAAGAGCGCTGCGCACATGCTGATCTCGGCCTTCCAGCACACAGCCGCGAGACCACACTTTTCCGCTGTTGAAGCCCCTGGGTGCAGCGCTTTGCTGCAGCAGCCCAAGCAGAGGAACGTAGGGGACGTCAGGGGCGGTAAACACGCCGCACCCGAGGTCGCTTTTAGCCCATCTTAGCAGCAGCATCGTTGTTCCAAATAAAAGTGTGCCTGGAGGGCCGGTACGTGATGAGGTTAAAAGGAACAGGAGGGCTCAGAAGCAAATACTTCATTGCTTGCTAGACCCATGAAGTGCCTGCCTCCCCCACATCCCAGGAGTTCCTGGCAACCCTGTTTGAAAAGGACTTAAAAAGAAAGTACAAACAAACAAACAAAACCCCTCAAATCAGGTCGAGGTCAGAAAACCAGGGTGGGAGAGGTGGCGGTGGTTTCTACCATTATATTACTAAATGAGCTTTATCACAAGCTCCCTTTGTGAACACCTACTCTAAACCAGGCATTATGTCCATCCCTCGCCTGGACTCTGAGAAGTAGGTGTTGTGGTCCTCTCCTCAGGGAGGGGGGAGCAAAACCGGAGGAGCTGACTTGCTAGAAGGCCCTATATTTGTTCGCCAGGGCTGCCTTGACAGATACTGCAGCCTGAGGGGCTTCAACAGCAAACATGTATTTCCTTGCAGTTCTGGAGACTGGAAGGCCAAGGCCAAGGCTGGGTGTCGGCAGGCCTGGCTTCATGTGAGGCCTGTCTCCTTGGCTTGCAGATGGCCACCTTCTCGCTGTGTCCTCACATGGGCTTTGCTCTGTGCACACATCCCCGGTGCGTCTGTGTCCTCATCCCCTCTTCTCATAAGGACACAAATCAGAGTGCAGGAGGGCCCACCCTAGGGCCTCAACTACCTCTTTCAAGGCCCTGTCTCCAAATACAGTAACATCCTGAGGCACTGGAAGTTAGGGCTTCACCATATGGAGGGGACACAATTCAGCTCATAACAGCTCCTTCAGGAAAAAATCCCAGAGCCCACATTCCAATCTAGAACCATTTGGCTCCACAGGCCATTTTCCTTGGATCACAATGCCTGCTTCCAAAAAGTCTCCTTTATTTGCTGTAAGAGAACATTTATTACTTGAACAATAAGAAAAATAAATAAAAGTTCTTTAGTTTGTTTCTTTTTTAAGACTCTCTGCTGGGGGGGCGCCTGGGTGGCACAGTGGTTGAGCGTCTGCCTTCGGCTCAGGGTGTGATCCCAGTGTTATGGGATTGAGCCCCACATCAGGCTCCTCCGCTATGAGCCTGCTTCTTCCTCTCCCACTCCCCCTGCTTGTGTTCCCTCTCTTGCTGGCTGTCTCTATCTCTGTCGAATAAATAAATAAAATCTTTAAAAAAAAAAAAGACTCTCTGCTGGGGTTCCAGGCCACCCTCCGGGAAGCTCCCAACAGAGTCACGGGACCAGGGCCCCAGATGTAAGCCCTCAGAGAAAGTAGAGGAGAGAAAGGGCTGGGGAGGAAGCAGAGGATGGCCCCTTTATCCCCCCTCCCAGGAGCCCAGCCAGAGGCTGAACCTAAGCAGACTTGAGCTTTCACCATCCGGGGCAGGGGCCCCGAGCCCCAACAACTACCTCCTAGCATTAGCAAGAACACTGGAAAGGGGGGTGCACCCCAAGAGGTGGCCCAGTTTTAGGCTCACTGACATATGAGAGGTTTCCTGAGACCTGCTTTCCTCTCTGTGTCTCAGCCTTGGGGTGGCTAACCCCAGACAACTCAAAAAATCCTGGCCAAGACTGCAGCAAGCGAACATTGGCAGTGCCCATCAGAAAGCCCCCAGCTTCTCAGAAACACAGGCCCTTCATGCCATTAGGCCGGGCTGTGGCAGCTTCTGTGCCCACTGGGGTTCACAGAAACATCTTCCAATGTCTGCCACCCTCCACTGCTTCAAATACCAAATCAATAAAAGATGGCACCTTGCTGGGCCCTTCCCCAGCAGGAAAGCACCACGCTGACAAGTGAGGCGACAGAGACCTTAATGAGCACCTTTCTGGGGACTAACAATGGGGGTATCCAGGGACAGTCTTCCTTTACCAAGCACAGGGACCCCATAAAATAAGGAAAATGCCAAAGCAATCAGCCGATCAAAATACGTATGTGCCAACACCACACTAGGGTGACAAAGACTAGAGACCAAGTGTTGGTCCAAATTTCATCAGGGAAACACAGTTGGGCAAAAATAAGATAATACAACAATAAAATGCAATATTGGCCATAATGATCTTTTTTTTTTTTATAAAAGGAAAGTGCAAAAAATAGCATGGAGTAGATGAAGATGGGGAATGGAGAAACATCAGAAAAGACTTCGTGGAGGAGATAAAGAGGGGTGGAAAATGATGATGAAATGATTAGAGCACATTACATTTACATTTATTACATTACATATTTACACAGTGCATTTGGTACATTTGCTACATAGATTCTGAGACACGTCATCAAATGTTACCAGAAAGCTGCCTGCCTGGGTATTGTCTCCTGGCTTTACACACATACTTTTTACTCCATGGTTGAAAAAAGTAAAAGCCAGTTTCTGGCCAATCCCAGGAGAAAACCAGTAAACACATATCCCCCTTCCTGATCACCCTCAAGACAGTGGCCTCCTAACCCTGATGGCCCTTCCCATGGATTGGTCAACCTTTGTGTTCCCAATGTATTAATCCACAGTTTATGCCAGGCAGGAAAAAAAATGCCTGATACAACAAGTCCAGCTACTCCCAGTGGAAGGGCAATTTTGCAATATCTATGAAAATTCTATGGGCACAGACTCTTAACCCAACCCCCCCCCCACTGCTAGGCATGTAGCCTACAGACTCATGTAAAATAGACTGTTTAAAAATAAATAAATAGAATATAAAAAAATAAATAAAATAGACCACTTTGCTGCATGAGAGAAAGAAAAGCTTGAAACAACCCCAAACAGGGCACCGATTAAACAGGATAAGGTGTAGGCATGGAAAGATGTGTTAACTGAAGAAAGCTAGTTAGATCAGACCTTGCGTATAGTTGGCCAGTTTGTGGGGTTTTGAAAAAAGCCTTTGAACATTTTTAATGTTTGTATATGCATAGAAAATTTCTAGAGAATGAAAAAAAATACAAAGGCAGAGTAAAGGAGGGAACTTTATTTAAGCTTTTCTGTACTATTTAAAGGTTTTACCACAAGTTTTTATCATTTTATTTTTTTATTAGAGAGAGAGACAGAGATAGCAACAGAAATAGTGAGAGAGCGCATGAGTGGGGAGGAGAGGGAGAAGCAGGGTCCCCACTGATCAGGGAACCCGTGGGGCTCGATCCCAAGACCCCAGGATCATGACCTGAGCTGAAAGCAGACACTTAACCAACCGAGCCACCCAGGTGCCCCTCATTTTGTCATTTTAAACACATATAAGAAAACTCCATGAGCAATGAAAATTCATGAGAACATAGCCCTAAGTTTCTCTCAGCAATGAACAAACTCTTAAAGGCAGATTCAGTGATCTTTACGGGGCTGTAATTCCTACTCAGGAAGTAGTGCTCTACAGTTACGAGCGGTTTTCATGAATAGGGCATGAAACCTACATGGCTTCTTTTTAGTCATCCTTTAATCAGAAAACCAAAGAACTTTCCACACCCCATTCTGCACGTCTAATGCATAATCTAATTTTTATTAATGCATTTTCCATAATTTTCAGGGGCAAAGTTATGTAATATATTCAAAATGTAATCCAGCTCACTACAAATTAGGGATCTTATTCAATGGATGATAAAATTTCCTTATTTCTATAAGGGGGGGGGAAGGCTGTGAAGGGCGTGGGCACACACACATAAATCCTCATCATAGTTTTGCATGTAATAGCAAAAAACAAAATTGGAAATGAAACAAATGTGCACAATAGGAGACCAAGTGAATAAATTATACTGTAACCGTACAAAGAAATATGATGCGGCCATTAAAAATCTTGTAGCTCTAGGGGCGCCTGGGTGGCACAGCGGGTAAGCGTCTGCCTTCGGCTCAGGGCGTGATCCCAGCGGTATGGGATCGAGCCCCACATCAGGCTCTTCCGCTATGAGCCTGCTTCTTCCTCTCCCACTCCCCCTGCTTGTGTTCCCTCTCTCACTGGCTGTCTCTATCTCTGTCAAATAAATAAATTAAAAAAAAAATCTTGTAGCTCTAGGGGCGCCTGGGTGGCTCAGTCGGTTAAGCATCTGCTTTTGCCTCAGGTCGTGGTGATCTCAGGGTCCTGGGATTGAGCCCCGCACCCGGCCCCCTGCTCAGTGTGGAGTCTGCTTTTGTCTGCAACACCTCCACTTGTGCATGGTCACTCACTCTCTCTCTCTCTCAAATAAATAAATAAAATCTTTTTTTAAAATGTTGCAGCTCTATATTAGAGATATGGAAAGGTATTTGCGGCACATGTAAGGTAAAAAAAAAAAGCTGATTATAATAGCATTTGTGGCATGGCCCTATTTGGAAGATTGATATATGCATGTTGGAAAAGGTTAGAAGGAGGTAAAGCATCATGTGAACTGTGGTTATCTCTGGGCAGCAGGCTCCCAGGAGACAGCACATGTGCCTTTTTCAGTTGATCTCTATTCTAACTTTTCTATTAAAAAACATTTTTAATTGTGTGATTTCTAAAGTAAAAAAACCGCTGGCTATCATATCCTTCCTTGGGAGACCCAACGCTCTTCCATGGAACCAAATCCAACATGAAATGTGCTGCTTGTTCCCTTTTCTACCCCTTTGTGGGTCTTTTGATAGTTTTTCTGATGCTTTAGAAACTAGAGCAGGAAAATGACAGGTCTGACATTTTCAAGGTTGTCCTTTTCCCTCTTTCAAATGCTGCTATTGAACTCAGGCCAGTGGTTCCTAACCAGGGGCAACTGTGTCCTAGGGGACATTTGACACTGTCTGGAGACACTTTTTGTTCTCACATCTGAGGAAGGGAGGGAGGGAGGGAAGTGCTACTGGCGTGGGTAGAGGTCAGGGATGCTACTCAACAGCCTACAGGGCATGGTCCCCCACAATAGCCTTAAGTGGCCCAAAATGTAGACAGAGCCAAGGCTTGTGCTACAGTAACCTTGTGTTATGGTAATGAGTCTTCAAAGGACTTTCTAATCCTCCATGAGAAGCACCCTCAAAATAGCTGTGTAAGCACGCCTGGCTGCGAGGCCCACGTGCTGATGATGGAGGCAGAATAGGAAGTGAATCCTGGATCAGCTCCCTTTCTGGCTGTAAAACCTTGGGCAGGTGACCACATCATCCTGCAGATCACCCATCCTCCTTCGTAAGATGGAAATACTGCCTCCCACCTCACAGGGTACACATGAAGTTTCAACAGAATGATGTAGGGGAAAGGGTTTAGTAAACTAGGAAGCACCAGGCCCCTGTGAATGGTCCTAGCGTTCTGGGATACTAGGCGTCCAGCTTTATGAGGGAAAGCACATTTAGAGTTTCCATGGGTCTTCACTAGCACAGTCTGTCTGCCCTGAATCACACATCACAGCAGTGATTTTTACTAAATAGTGAGACTGAAAAACAGAGAGCATTTTTTTTCCACTACATATTCCTTGGCCTAAGTGGTGAGGCAGCAAAACTTAGTGATCGAACGACAAAATCTGAAGTCAGACTCTTAGGAAAGGATCCTAATGCCACTAGCTGGGTGGCATTAGGGAGAGACGCAGCTTCTCTGTGCCCTCGGTTTCCCCATCTGTCAATCCAAACCACAACATCTGAGAGCAAACCTATTCTTTTAAAGTTTCTATTCAAGTTCCAGTTAGTTAACCTACAGTGTAATATCAGTTTCAGGTGTACAATACAGTGATTCAGCACTTCTGTACATCAGCCGGTGCTCATCAGGACAAGTGCCCTCCTTAGTGCCCATCGCCTGTCTCACCCATCTCCCCACTCATCTCCTCTCTAGTAAACAGCAGTTCATTCTCTAGAGTTAAGAGTCTGTTTCTTGGTTTGCCTCTCTTTTTTTTTTCCCCTTTGCTCATTCATTTTGTTTCTTAAATTCCACATGGGAGTGAAATCATATGGTAGTTGTCTTTCTCTGACTGACTTATTTCACTTAGCATAATACTCTGTAGTTCCATCCATGTCGTTGCAAATAGCAAGATTTCATTCTTTTTTTTGGCTGAATAATATTCGTGTGTGTGTGTGTGTGTGTGCGTGCGCATGTGTGCATGCGTGTGCATATACCACATCTTCTTTATCCATTCATTAGTAGACGGACACTTGGGCTGTTTCCGTAATTTGGCTATTGCAGATAATGCTGATACAAACATCAGGGTGCTTATATCCCTTTGAAGTAGTATTTTTGTGTTCTTTGGGTAAATACCTAGTAGTGCAATTGCTGGATCGTAGGGTAGCTCTATTTTTAACTTTTTGAGGACCTTCCATACTGTCTTCCAGAGTGGCTGCACCAGCTTGCACTCCCACCAACAGTGCATAAGGGTTCCCCTTTCTCCACAACCTCACTAACACCTGTTGTTTCTTACATTGTTGATTTTAGCTATTCTGACAGGTGTGAGGTGATACCTCTCTGTAGTTTTGATTTGCATTTCCCTGATGGTCAGTGATGTTGAGCATTTTTTCATGTGTCTGTTGACCATCTGTATGTCTTCTTTAGAAAAATGTCTCTTCATGTCTTCTCAGAGTGAACCAATTACTGGAATCAGGACACTTTAGAGTGAAAGAGGGTGTAATCACTGTCAATGCTAGGATAGCAGGCACACACCAGAACCGTCCCTTGGCAAACAAGGATGTGAGGTCATTCTAAAGAATATTAACAGTACGCACCTCACAGGCTTGTGGTAATGACTAACTAGGATAAAAGGGACAAAGCACGCAGTACACGCCGTTAAATCCTAGCTAGCAGTCTTTCCTCTCTCCTTCCATTCACTCAGCAGGTGCTTAATGGCCTGAAGCTGGGCACCAAGAAAGGAATGGTAAGTCAGATACACCAGCTCCCTGTCCCCAGCACGGTGCCCCCACCCTGTTCCACGGTGTGTTTGTTACAGTCCCAGGACTTTTCTTCCACAACAAATACAGAATTTAAACACAGACCCACAGTGAACACTATAGGTCCAGAACGCCAGGAAACACACATTAAATGTGTAAGAGTTCAAAGTCTCCTTCACAAAAATGAACAATGAATAAGAGCTTATCTAATCAACAAAGACAAAAGGATTTATTATTATCCGAAATTCCCTGATTCAAGGAAGCGATTGCGGTCTGACTAAAAGCTATCAATGCGTCTCACAAAGAGATTAATAAAACTTTGTAACAGCACATAATGCTTAAAAGCACGTTCAAGCATCTCACTCCCTTTCATCTCTACGTATATGCCACGATGAGGAATTAGGTATAGTTTGTCCAAGACAACCTTACAGAACCCATACAATATGAAAGCAAAGTTAATCTAGCTTGCTTTGGTACTGAGATACATTTAGGTCTTTGGCCAAGAAAAACGTTGATTTGGTATGCTAAAAGAATTTTCTCTAAAATCAATACTCACTGTGAGAGGTGAATGTTCTTTATTTTGCACAAAAGTACATTGACTTCTAGGGGTTTGGAACGCTCATCACAAGCTCCCTCCCCACCCCACCCCCACCCCATTTCAGTAAAATTGGTCTCAATTACTATCACCAGAAGTTCGCACAGCCGAGCGTCTCCATACCCACTGTGGGGCCTGGCCCTCCCTCCTCCTCGTCGTACACGGTTCACCAGGCATATCCTCAGCCTCTTTTTGCGGCCATTTCGGATGGTCCTTACAGAAGCCTGGTTCCGCTCCAGTAGTTGTTAGACCTAAAATACCAGTCAGGCCCTGCCACTGGAAACACAAAACACAGGACCTCTAAAAAGATTCTATCAAGTAAGCTGCACGTGCACATTCAGAACAAACTGAGGGCACATCACTTTCTGGTGCACTGCACGCCTGCCTTGATTCAAAGAAGCTTAAATCAATGGCGTGTGTTTTGATCTGGTGCTGTTTACAGAGATGTGTTCAGTTTGTGAAAATTCAACAAGCTGTAGTCTCGTGTGTGTTTTCTATGTGTAGGTTCTACTGCGATAAACATTTTTAAAAGTAGCTTTCATCATATAAACCTCTACATAAAGTAAGCACCGACCTATCACCTACACCAGCGTTTTTCCAACTATTTTCAAATCATGGGTTGCAACCAATTAGTGGGCCACACAATCCATTTAGGAGATCCTCCCTGGCATTTTTTTTTGCCATTGGGGTACTAACACTGGAGACCTACCCTCTTCATAAATTTTTAAGTGCACACTACAGTACTGTTAACTGTAGATGCCACGTTGTACAGCAGAGCTCTAGAATGGAGCCAGCCTGCAGGACGGAGACTTTATACCCCCTGAACAGCACCCCACCTTTCCCCTCTCCCAGCGGCGGGCAGCCCCGATACTGAAGCAGCTCAATGTCCACTGATGGATGAATGGATAAAGAAACGGTGGCATACACACACAATGGAATATTTCTCGGCCTTAAAAAGGAACAGAGTCCTGCTATGTGCTGACAAGCACGTAAGAACGCATCACGCACAGTGAAGGCAACTATTAATTCAGGAAATTTGTCACAGTTCCACGTGTGCATACGTCTACCTCCACGAAGTTGCCAGCTTTTTTAACTGAAAAACATGGCAAAAACAAAACAAAACCCGAGAAACGCTGAGAACACCGACAAATAATATACGGATTTGGAAGCCAGAGAGACCTGGGTTCTGATCCTGGCTACTTATGACCTACCTCATCTCTGTGAGCCTCGCTACACCGTCTCTAAAATGCTGGCAAGCGTAGCCTCTCCCTGGAGGTGGTATAAGGTGTCAGGGAGCTGGCAAGCAGCCCACGACAGAACACTACTCAGACACTGTCCCCACCCCTGCTGTCATCTCTGTGCCGCCCTGGGCTAGGTTCTTTACCTGGAGGGAGGATGGTTAAAGGGCAACGTGGAAAGTGGGGCAGGACCAAGGTTGAGCCCCCATCACAGGACCCTTTGGAGCCCCTCGGGAGAACAAAGTGTGAACATCTGAGAGCAGCAGGGCAGGGAAAACCTACTGCTCGGCACCCTGGGTCATAAGTTGTCCAGCTTTGGATTCTGACCAGAGGGCAAACCACTCTCCAAGATAGGAGGGTTTTCCCATTATTCTTGGCAGGACGTGGGGGAAAGGCAGAAGGGGAGGAAGGCCTCGGTAAAGAAATAAGTATTTGTTTTAAACAAATTACTTTGAAGACAGGTGGTTTTCATTTTGAGAACAAAAATGATGCTTCAAACAGTTAGAGGGTTACTCCGGATACCAGCCACCAGCTTTCCAGGACAGGGAAACAGGGCCTCGGGGTCTGGAATGCTCCCAAAGTGCCAGTGATGAAGGCCCATGGGGCCAGGAGCGGCCAGCACAGAGATGATGCAACTGTCTTTACCAGCTCATAGTCACAGACTACTGAAAAGTCATCCACAACTTCGATCATCCAAAACCTCTTACTCATTTAAGAAATCTTTGTTGAGAATCTACCGTGTGTTGCGAACTGAGTCAGGGGCTTGGGGTTACAGTGGAATAAGACAGACAAGGCACCCGCCAGCCCCGGGGTGGAGATTCCAGTGGGGGTGGCGGCGAGTGCCAAGCAGACCAGTGAGGTAACCAGGGATTCACAGGCTGTGTTATAAGTGCTCTGCAAAAAATAGACACGGTGATGTGACAGGAAGGGAGAAAGGTAACTTAAGATGGAGGAAGTCCCTTAAGATGGCCCAGGGGCTTCTCCAAGTAACACCTGAAAGAAAGCAGAGCAAGCCAACCAAGCAAGAGCCTGAGAAAGGGCGCTCCAGGGAGAGGGCAGCGCAAGCGCTTGGGCTGGTGCGGCAGCTGGACAGGGCGAGGCGGGAGCGGGGGCAGCCAGGGCGCTGGTGAGGTGGAAGGGAGCGGCCAGGTGTGAGGGCATCAGCCACGAGGCTGGAAAAGTAGGCGTGTGCCAGGCTACACGAGGCGCAGGCAGTCATGGGAAAGAGAGTGGATTTCAAAGAAGAGCAACAGAGAGCTACTGAAGGCTGGAACACCATGATACATGATTTTGATGTGGGTTACATCATCGCACGCCAAACAAAGTGTACAGATGATACAGTGTCTCCAAAATCAGTGATAAAAATTAGCACCGTGTTAGAACTCGCGGACCATTATGGAGGAATCTTGCCAGCTAAAGGCAAACAATTTTAGCCTATATACCAGATGAAATACAAGAAATTCAACTAGGGAAAGGGGTGGGAGAACTTGTGACTGACAAGAAAACACTCTTATTAGCAATTAATTCACAGTTAACAAAGATAAAGCACATGGTAAAACTAATTAACAAGATAGGCTCTAGAAAGTCCCCTAAACAGACACACGCCCATAATGGTGGAAGGCATCTGGGAACTAACTGATGTGCATGCGGGATGCCTAAACCCATGAACGGGTTAACTAAAACAACCAGGCGGAATGTCACCATGACAGTGCCCTACGCCTACTTCTGAATCAGAAATCAGATCAACTGCTGAGCAGTTTTCTTCAAGATTTTTTTTTTCTTCTCCCTTGCACTTGCTGAATATAGGTATCCATAACTTGGAAACTCAAAGCTGAATGAGAAATGGCTCTTCTGAATTATCACTATTCCTCTAGGATTCATCACGTGGCCTCCTGAATTGGGTCCCCTGTCCCCCACAATCCTTAATTCAAATGGATCTCTGAGACACAGCATGACCCACTCCCACCATCTACCCGAGACCTCCTTGTCCTAGGGGGTCACCTTACCTATAGGCTAAAAGGACAACCTGGGGCTCTGGTCTTGAACAAAGCTGACACCAAGGTCAAATCTATGACACCAAGCAAGAGAGCTTGGAGGCCACAAAGGCTGCCTTGAAAGAAGCCACGATGGCAACACGGGTGGCACTTTCTGGAGCCCAGCATGGTGCTTGCACTGATGGTACAATATTCCACTAAGGAAAGAGAAGGGGGACAAAGGGCAAAAATACATCACTTAGCAAATGCCTACCAAGTAATAATTACTTTCACATTTGTGACTCAAACAATCCAGCAATCCCATGAAGTGAAAAGATAGTGATTTTCATATGGGAAGAGTAAGATGAGGAGAGATATTTGTTAGTTGCCCAAGTTGGCAGTGAAGATCTGAGCTTTGCCTGCCAGCTTGACTGGCATCTAGCAGCAGGACAGTGCTCTGAAGAGACCTCAAGCTGACTTCTGTCCCACCTTCTATCTCATTCTTCTCTCTTTCCCATCACAGGGAAGCTGGATTCCACACCTGGCTTCATCCCAGGCTTCCAAACCTGCCAGCTGCCTCAGAAATGTTACTCGCTCCCAGCCCTTGATAGGGACACTTCACTGATGAAAGGAATGCCTTGGGGGGGGCCGGGGAGAGAAGGCTCCGCTGGCTGGGGTATCCCGTGGACAAAACTCATCGATTGCAGTCAGGAGAAGGGAAGAACCCTCACACCAGATGACAGGCTGTCCAAAATCTTTACAGATGCCACTACGAAAGGGGCTCCAAAAGCCACTTCTGTCACAGAGGAACGCCTGGGGAAAGAAATTCCCTTCCGCCGCAAACAAGAAAACTGAGACCCGGTCCGAGTGGAAAACAGTATTGCTCACCATCTCGGAAGGACAGAGCTGGGACCAAATTCCCCATCATGCCTCCTTCCTCCTGGCCTAAGAAGTAGTCAGGCAACAGGCTACAAAAGATGCAGACATAAGACCAATGGAACCAGATGTATGGCCTACTTACAGTCTCAGGCATGTCTGCAGCACTCGGGGCTTTGGCTGTGGAAGGGTCCATTCTGTGCAGTATGGAGTGGTGATTTCGGGCTGACTGTGTCTGAACTCTGGCTGGGAGTATGTTCCGTGCTTGCCGAGAGCTGCAAGTCTCTGATTCACTTGGCAGCAGAATTATTCTAAGCATCCTGTCCCGTACCCAACCCGCCTGCCCCTCCCACTACACATTCACACTGGGTGGTTTTTTTTTTTTTTATTCTCTGCACTAATTTCTGTCACAAATCAAGGGAAACTCATTTTTCAAAATTAATCCAATCTCTGGCACTTGAGAGCATGGAACCTTTCTGACTGAGGAGGAGGAAGAGGAAGAAGTTGTAACATCGGAGAGAAGAGTGGGAGAACCGCAAAGTCTGCAGTAACAGCAAAATGGAGATTATTCGAGACAGCTGAACCACTCCACCCAGCCTCCAGGAGGGGACATGCACGGGAAACAAAGGGCATATGGTGTTTGCTTTCTTCAACATCCGTTCTCACCATTAAAGAGCTGCACCAGCAAACACTCATTACTTACATGAGGACAAACCTCACTCCAAAACAGATTTGAAAATACAGTTCCTAATCAAGTAAGTTATTTTGCAAAGCAGAGGCTTACCTTGAATTTTTTTATTACATATAAAGCAAAATTTAATAAAGTCCAAATAACTGGCAGAATGTCTACTTGGCTTAGTGAAGCGTGAATTATACTTGAAAGAAAGTCAATTTTTGTTAATTTCAAGTTCACATATAACTCAAATACTGACATATTCAGGACAGGATTTCATTTTTTTCCCCAAGGAGATATTCCAAGGGACTAACTTAATAAATAGATAAGAACAATTTTCTAGCATTTACTACTAGTCATATATTTAAGCATTTCTATCCTAAAGCAAACAGGTTTTTCTAATGAGACTTAAATCGTTTATTTCCCACACAGGTTCATGTTACCACCATTCCCACTATCGCCCACACTATTACATTGTCCAAACATAAACTTGAGTGCACCCCCTGACCAATTAGGATGAACTCCTGAATTGGTGAGACCTGAGTTGATGATGCTTTTCACAGAGACATAAAGCTAGGGTCAGCTCCTATACCATGATTCACGAGCCTACCCAGCAGAGGTGGCTCCCTTCCTCCTTCCCCAGCAAAGTCAACTAGTGGTCTGGCACAGGTAGCCACCCTTCCCCCAGAGAGCCCCCTCCCAGCTGCAGAGGGGCAGACTCATTAATTCTAAGGCAATCTTCGGTTCAGGGTGGGCAACAGGAACTAAACTCACACAAACAGGGACTCCTCCTATGTGCCAGCTGCGAACAAGGAAGCAGAGGGCCCCACTGCCAGGCCATGCCATTCTACAGCTGCCTGACAACCACAGAGACACCGGTCCTGGGCCGAAGCTACTGGCAGGACAACTGCAGAGGACAGAAAAAAAGCACACCGGTCTCTGATGTCACCCTGAGCAGATGAACACACGGCCCTTGGGGTCCACCCACCCTGTAGCCCGCCCATTAGGTGAGACAGCAAATATCACTGCTGACAGCAGAGGGCTGAGCAATAGCTGGGAAGTCAAGAGCAAGAGTTTGTATTTGGGCAGAGACTCCTTGAAGTGAATACACTCACAGGAGACATTCCCCTTAATGTTAAGGAAAAAGAAGAAATGACAAAGATGAGTGGTTGGTTGCCTATGGCTGGGCTTGGAAATGGGGAGGGACTGCAAATGGGCACAAGGTTTCTCTCGGCATGAAGGTCGTGTATGAAAATTGGTGATAGTTACACAACTCTGTAAATATGCCAAAAACCATCGAATGGGACACTTCAAATGGGTGAATTGTACGGTGTGCAAGTTAGATCTCAATAAAGCTATTTTTAAAATAAGCTGCATGGGGGCAGATACTCATTCAGGAGAAATCTCCCTGTTAAAGAAACTTCCTCCATCCACATCGGATAGCAACATGCCTCTGCTTAAAATCGCTCCCTTGATGCTTCCTGATCACCTCTAGGGTCCAAACTCCTTACGAAGGTACACAAGGCCCCTGCCACCTCCCCACCTCGCATACCTCCCAGTCCCCCACCTCCATGTCCTATTTTACTCCCTGGCAAGGCTTCCTTCCAGATACTTCTCAAACTCCTTCCCCCTCCAGGCTTCTGTTCACACTTCCTCAGGCACTCTCACCATCCTCTTTGCCTGACCTGTTCCTTGTTCTCCTGCCCCAGGCTCTAATGTCCCCTCCCTTTGGGCTCTTTTGGCATACTAGGTGCACACCACAATGGGTTAGAAAAGTGGGTTTCTGGGTCTGTCTCACCTACCAGGCCAAGTCCTAGAACCTTGCCTTTGCAGCAGCGAAGGTTCAAGCAAAGAGAAGCAAGGCGCTCAGCGTGGTTGGGGCTCAAGGATTTCTCACAGGCTACAAGTCATGGGCGCCTGTGTCCCTTGCTGGGTCTGAAGTCACTGTAGGAAAGCAGGTGTGGGTCACAGCCAGGTCACTTGGAACCTGCCTCTGGCTCTCCCACACCAAACTTTTTTTTTCCCCCTGATCATGGCATTTCCCTTATTTTTTTTTAACCCTCAGACAAGGTAAGGAGCTGAGGCAAAGAAAATTATAAATGCAGCAACAATGGGAAACACTTGGTCTTGAAGAAAGGGACTTTTAAAAAGGGACACAACAGATCAAGGAACACGGGGAAGATCATCTCCCCCTGGTGTCTTACCTTCTTACATGATCTCAGGAGAAAAAATTAATAAGATTTCAGAAACGTTAAAAATTCAGCTGCTAGAGAGCCTCAGTTATCAAAAAGAGAAAAAGTTATATGCAAACAACGAATCAGGGAACACTACATCAAAAACTAATGATGTACTGTATGGTGACTAATATAACATAATAAACAATTTTTTAAAAATTCGTGAAACAAATATCAAAAAAAAAAGAGAGAGAGGAAAAAGTCATACTGTGAAATGGGTGACCCGTAAACCCCACCATGAAGTGGGTATCACCCAGCCTGCACCCCCCCACCCCAACTTGTCCAGCCCTCCTCTGAGCAGCACGAGAAATGAAACCCCAGACCCAGGCACGTGGGAAAGTGCTGAAGTAACGCTTTAAACAATAACGATGGTAATTTCAACTCCTACCTCATCATCATGGCTCCTCTTTTCCATATTTGGGCCCCGGCTCCCCTGGATGCACTCCGGGAGCCTCCACAGACATTATCTAATGCGAAGCAGGTCAGCAAACTAACCATTAAGTCCTCTCTCTCTTCTCCACACTCTCTGATTTCAGCCAGTCTGGACACAATCATCAAGAGCAGGCCTGTTCCCTTCCAAGGGGAGTGGCTGTCAAGATTTCTCATGCAGTTTAGGTCAAACAGGAAGCTCTTAGGATGTCAGAAACTTTGTCTTTAAACATCCCAATCTGATCCCTACAGTGAAGTTTTCAAAGTTGTCATTACCCATCCCGCACCCCCCACCAAAAAAAAGACAAAGCTGACAGATCTATTATCAAACCACATCAGTAACTCCCCGCCCCCCCCCACCGCCCAAATATCTGTGTAACCTCAGCGCTAGTGACTCTAGTTCAGTCGGCTGTGGGCTGGGAAACTATGCGTTCAAACTCCCCCAGGTGATTCAGATGATCAACACAGCCTTGAGACAGAGGGATGGAGACAGAAGGGCCCGCTATACATGCACCCCCCCACTAAAAGTAGCATCCCCTGGGGGCTTGTTAGACCTGCAGTCTCAGTCTCCACCCCCCCAAGCACCGCCCCCAGCCCAGACCCCTTGGTCCGAATCTTCATTTTAACAAGATCTCCTGTCACACACTCCCATGCTCCCACCACCTGCCCCCACGCCATCTTCCCCCAACAGGGCACTGGTAGTGTTTGAGAAGGCTGGGCTATACCACCATCTGGCTTCAGAATCTCCTAGGTAGTGTTTTGTTTCACCATCACAAAAGGGAGAAGAAGCAGTGGGAGGTCACCATCGGAATTCACATTCCAAAATTTTTCAGGATCTTACTGATAAACAACAGGGCCAAATCCTGCTCCCTCCCTCCCACCCTCCCAGAAACTATGAGTAGCCAGATGAAATGTAAAGGGAGTCAAAGACTAGACACAGCCTGTTTTTTCAATTAAAGCAATTCGTTTTTCCATTTGTGCTGGCAGCGTCAACACTTGCACTACTGCGCATGTTTAAAGCTACCAGCCACATTTGACTCCTATACTGTCAAAGCAGCGGAACCTGCAAAGTCTCCGATATTAAACTGCTCTACGTGGAACCAAAGCATTCCAGGATAAATAATTCTTGGAACTAGTAAGAACTACTAATTGCACCCATTCTTAAAAATCAATATACTTGAAGAAACTTTTTAAAAATTTATATGCTTATTTCCCTTCTTCAAGTACCATCGTAAGGCTTTCATAGGAAGAGGCGTCCCAATTGAACCTGGCTGCATATTTAAAAAAAATCTTGGTGGCTGCATATTAAAACACACACACACAACTCAGGGCACCTGGGTGGCTCAGTCGGTCAAGCATCCAACTCTTGATTTCAGCTAAGGTCATGATCTCAGGGTTGTGAGATCCAGCCCCTAGTCAGGCTCTGGGGCTTTGTGCGGAGTCTGCTTGAGATCCTCTCTGTCCCTCTTCCTCTGCCCCTCCCCCTGCTTGTGCACACACACTCTCTCTCTCAATAAATAAATAAAATCTCTAAAACAAAACCAACCTCACAGTAGCCTAACACTCAGCTCAGCGAAGATTCCCAGCAGTTTCTCAGAACCTGACAGATTTGGGTACCCCCTCACGCTAATTATGGTTTGGTTTGTTGTTGTTTTAATATAGCCAAGGCCACCCACATATCCTATACCCTAGTATAATTAGGAGTGAGCGAGCACTTGAACTCTGGGGTTAAACTACCCACAGGCTCGAATTCAGGTCTGGCACTGACTAGCTGTGCTCCTCTGGGCAGGTTACTTAACTTCTCTGGTCCATGGGAAGTGTTGTATAAAAGTTTGCTGTTTTTCTCACCCAGCATGTCATACCACATGAATGGTACAGATAACAGAACTACGCACACAGTAGGTGCTCAATTATTATTAATGGTCAGAGAAAACACCCAGATTACATTTCCTTCAGTGAATGCTTCATTACTGAACACCAGCAACATTTCCATGTGTCAAGAGAGGTGCTCGTGGGAAAGTTCTTTCCTTTCCTCTAATGGTAAAAAACAGAAACCAATGGATATAATCATCTTCTTCATCCAATGCAAAGTTCTCCCTCTCTAAATGTGTACTTATTAAGGTTTATTTTTAATTTTTTTGAGAGAGAGAGAGAGAGCACACATGTGAGTGGGAGGGAGGGGCAAAGGGAAAGGGAGAGAGAGAATGTTAAGCACGCGCCATGCCCAGCATGGAGCCCTACTTGAGGCTCAATCTCACGACACTGCGATCACGACCTGAGGTGAAATCAAGAGTTGGATGCTGAACCAACTGAGCCATGCAGATGCCCCTGAAGGTTTATTTTTATTATGACTTATTTATTCTCCAACAGTAAGTAATATTATAAAAAAAAATAAAAAGCATTTGAGCAGGTGAAAGATGCAGTCTATGAAACAGTTGACTGATACCAGTTATAGTAACAGTTATTGAGATCACAAATGCTCATTTCCAGAATGTTCTTAGTAGACAAGTGCCAGACAACATTGCCTTCACAGTATTAATATTATATAGTTACATATGTAGTAGTAAGAGAGCAGAGGGAACTGGGATATTAAACTATTTAAATTACTCATTTTCATCAGTTTCGAAGCACTCATACCAAATGAACAAATTATCAATGGTTCACCATGTACTTATTAAGTCCATTTCCCTAGGCAGTTTTGCCAGCCAATGCTTTAACGTCAACTGAGTTAACGTAAGAACTAAACAACTGCATTCATTTTGCTTTCATCTGTCTCTATTCTTTAAGAATACCCATCCTTTCAGTTCTTACAATGCAATCACACAAAGTCAGGCTACTGGGGTTCAAATACCAAGGTTAACCTTTAATAGATCTCCAATCTTCATCTCTGGGCCTCAGTTTTTCCATGTGTAATATAGGAATAGTCACTATCCAGGGTGGGGGGTGGGGGTGAGGATTAGCGGAGTTAATGCACATTCTCTACAATTACGAAGAAGAAAAAATAATACACTTCTACTGGATAAATATGAGGCCTTAACTCACAACAGCAAATTCATGTTCCTTTTCACTCTGTTCCAGGTCCTGAAATGGTAACAAGAAAGGTATTATAGAGTCTCCTGGCCCTCCAAAATGAGGGGAAAGAAGAGTAATTTCTGTGTTTAAAGAAAAAGAATGTGAGCAGGAGAGAACCCACCCACTACTTCCTCCCTAGGTCAGCCTTGACAGTGACACAGCTGCAGGGGTTGCTCTCATCAGCAACATTCTCATAACACTGTTACCTTCCAGAGCACTAATATTATACTGGGGTCCAAGCTTGTTCATGCCTCAGGGCCTTTACACTTGCTGTTCTCTACTTAGATGGCTCTTAGTAAGGGCAGGAGCCTCCTAATCATTCAAGTGTGAGCTACAATTTCACCTCCCCCAAGAGGCCTTTTCTGATGACTCTGGCTGAAACAGCCCACACACTCCACCAGTCCGTCACGCTGTCCTTTTCCCCCACTGTATTTCTTTGTTGCATATTTCACTATCAGTAATTTTTTTTTAAGATTTTTATTTATTTATTTGACAAAGATAGAGACAGCCAGAGAGAAAGGAAACACAAGCAGGGGGAGTGGGAGAGGAAGAAGCAGGCTCATAGAGGAGGAGCCTGATGTGGGGCTCGATCCCATAACGCCGGGATCACGCCCTGAGCCGAAGGCAGACGCTTAACTGCTGTGCCACCCAGGCGCCCCTCTGTAATTATTTTTTTGCTTGTCTGCAGTTATGCTCTCTCTCCTCTGTTAGAATGTACACTCTCTAAGAGTACAGACCTTGTTAAGCCCATTCCTAAAACGGCCCCTGGCACATAAAGTGCACTCAGTGAGGTAGGTAATATATGTGTAGACACAGTTTGAAAGTTCCAACAGCTATGTCATATCTCTGTCAGGTTCTGATGACTGTTTTGTCTCTTCGAAATGCTTTTTCTTGCCTTTTGGCATGCCTTGTGATTTTTGGATGAAAGCCAGACCTTTTGTATAGGGCAGTAGATACTGAGGGTAAATGAGACCTTATGTGTGGTGATTTATGTTAATCTAGTCAGAAGTTGGGCCATGTTGAGGTTTGTTGTTCCTATAGACATGAGAAACTTCGAATTCCTCTAGGGATCTTTTTCGCCCTTGCTCTTGGCTCTGGGGCTTCCCTTTGTGCTGTTCAGCAGAGAGAGTCTGTTCCTTGCAGTTCTCCCTGCTACAATCCACTGTTGTTATTCCTGGAGGCTTGATAGCATGCTATGGTGGGCTGGGGAGGGTTGCAAATATTCTAAGACTCCATCTTTGGAGTGCACAGCAGGCCTGTATCTGGCAGTTAGCCTTCACAAGTGCTTTTGTCCCTCCTCCAGGAACAGAGCTCCCCCACCCCTCTTCCCCCAGCTGCACTGGGTATCCTCCAGTGTTCTCAGTCTACAGCCTTGTGGCCCTTCCCCGAGAAGATTAAGACTTTTCTTAGGTGAGGCGGGTGGGCTGGGCTGGATGGAATTCTTCCCCCAGCTACAATGGTATTTCACCAGTGCCCTCAGACCCCGTCCTTCCTACTGCAGAATGAGCATTTTGTTCCTTCAGGGAGAAAAATCTGTGTGGATTTCTCAGTGGCTCCTAAGCCAGCACCTCCAGCCTGCACCAGAGTTTCCTTCAGATTTCCCCCAGTCTTCCCTGTGAGAGCCTTTTCCTGGAGGAAAAGCCTGCAAAAGGAGAGGACACCTTCCTACCCCTCTGCTGCCCCAGGAGCTTCACACTCTCAACTAGCCCACACTCAGCCTCCGGCCATTTGTCAAATTTTTAGCTTGATCTTTCTACCTACTTCTGTGGTGTCTGGTGGCTTCTGCCTCTGGTAAGCAAATGCTCAGGCCTTATGTCTCAGAAAGTGCCTTTCTCCAGTGTTTTAAATGGCTGTTCACTCTGCAAACTCAGTTCTCTGTCAATTTCCAATCTGTCCAGATTTTTTCTTGTAAGCGTAGGAGGCACATCTTTGCAGCTCTCTACATCTCTGAGCTGAAACTGGGAGTCCATTTATTGATTTTTAAAGAATCAGAAGTATACAAAATGGTAACATTTGATAAAATAGGTGATGGGTAGGTAGATGTTGATATTCTCAAGCTCTTCTATATTTTAATAGTCTAGTAACACTTCAAAATATAAAATCAAGGTGTGGGTGGCCATGGTGGAAAATAGTACTATAATATAAATAGGCTGACATATGTATACAGCCCTTGATTCTTGTTCAATAATTTACAGAGATCACCTGAATTGTAAAAGAAACAACTGGTATTTTGGGCAACACTTCAGAAACTATTCTACAAAAATATAAATCACCCCAGTATACCATTAAATTTCAGTGCTGAAGTGACAGAAGAAACTAAAGTAGAAGAATTAATGTCCTCAAAGAGAACAAGTTATTTGTGCATGTTTATAAATCAAAGTATAGGGGCGCCTGGGTGGCACAGCAGTTGAGCGTCTGCCTTCAGCTCAGGGCGTGATCCCGGCGTTATGGGATCGAGCCCCACATCAGGCTCCTCTGCTGGAGGCCTGCTTCTTCCTCTCCTACTCCCCCTGCTTGTGTTCCCTCTCTCGCTGGCTGTCTCTATGTCTGTCAAATAAATAAATAAAATCTTTTAAAAAAAAATAAATAAATAAATCAAAGTATATGACGCTATTACATGTTAATCGATTCATTGTCTTTTAAACTGATACCCAACCATTTTTATTAATACTCATGGAAATCTGAAGTCACTGATGCACACACCGGCGGACCATAGGTCATTCAGCAACTGTCAGATCCCAGGCTGCAACATGCCATGCAACACCTAGTAACCTAACCTTTCAAATCTTCAGACCTATACTCTTCCTCTTTCCCACATTCCTAATTTCATATAATCAGTAATCATATGTAAATGAAAGCAGCAACAGCTTGCTGAGATCCATCTCATGGAAAGAACTTTCCCTTTTTACTTAAATAATTCACTATCTTAGATAATAGCAAATAAATTCTATGCTATGAAAAAAAATGAACCATTAATGACTCCAAAACTTCAGATTAATCTTAAGGATTGTATATTACATTCAATTAAACCAGATGAATATTTAACATGTTCCTTCTCTGTACTTAAGACCATTCTAGCCCCTCTGGGGAGAAAAATGGGTAGACGTGAATAACCTACCAAACTGTGCCATCACGACAGACACAGTGATGGGGTCACAGGGCTGAGAGGAACTTGAGTGAGCACGCAGTATGGGAATGGCAAATGCATGCCACAGACCAAGACTGGCCCTACAGTAGGTTTCATTACCAAAGAGAGTGACTTTTACTTCTTTGTGTGCTTTAATATTCACATGTACATTTCAGTTAAGAGGAAAAAAGGATATAGTTTTTAGTAAAGTGGATGAACTGTCATTTGGCTTTCACCATAACAAATGAAGACAGGCCTTAGTTTGTAATGGGACCACAAAGGGATGACCCCACCAATGATGAACCTGTGGTTTTAATTACCCTGTGTGGCTCTGTGAGATGCACCCCAGGGAGAACAGCAATCAGGGTGACCAGTTAGACAGCTAAATAACACAGTCCCCCCGTCTCAGAACCAGGGCTTGTCAACTGTGCTCTGCTGTTGCAAGGGCTGTTTACAAGTCAGCTACCTCCCTGCATTGCACCAGGCCAGAAATTAGATTCCATATCCAGCTCGAGAGCTGGGGGCTGTGCTCAGCTTCTAGTTGGCAGCATCCTAGACTGGATTGTCATCTTAAAATATCTGTTAATGGAAGCCATTCAAACTCAAGTTTTTAAATAAAAGCAAGAGTAAAATCGAATAAAAAATATCAGAGGCTAAAAAAGGAGTAAGGTGTACGGATTTTTTTAAAAGGTTTATTTATTTGAGAGAGAGAGCACGTGCATGGGGGGAGGGTCAGAGAGAGAGAGAGAGAGAGAGAGAGTCTTAAGCAGACTCCATGCTGAGCATGGAGCCCGACACAGGGCTTGATCTCATGGCCTTGAGATCATGACCTGAGCCGAAAACAAGAGTTGGACACTTAACCGACTGCGCCACCCAGGCACCCCAAGGTATATGGGTTTTTTAACCACCACTGACAGTAGAAACGCTCACTATAATTACATGGATTATATGTACTGGAGCAATCATCTGTCATGTGATATTTTGAACCAAATAAGAGAGCAGACCATGAAAAAAAAATCAATAAGCACAAAGAAGCAATTTCTCAATATTTGAAACCACATGAACCTGACACGCCCCATATTCAAATATGTATCCAAGTTCATACCATGTGCCAACAGAACCCAATGTCATAATTACTCATTTAACACAGAATAGCTGAAACTACTTTCACATGGCAGATGTATTTTTTTAATAGGCTGGCAATTATTGCAGTTTCAAGATTTGGAGAGAAAAAGGTTGTGCACACACTCATGATTTTGCAGCTGAGAGAAACAGTTAAAGATTGAACTGTGAATATAAGCCAAGCTGTTAAACAGCAGTTACAGAATGACAGCAATAAACCTGATTCCTTTTCCATCTGCACCCCTGAAGGCCCCACTGTTACAGTGTGACTACAGTTTTAGCAGTTTTAATTCGATAACACTTGCAGGTTTAAACAGTTATAATGTATCTTTTGCCCATAATCTGTCAACCTATTCATTTGGACGTCGTTTCTTTACCGGTTTCTCTGCCGTGAATCACGTGTGGTCAGAAAGCAAGCCCTGTGTGACCGAAGGCTTGAGCATCTGGCATCACATTGCAGACGAGATACTGTGGAAACACGCACAGCCTTGCTAAGAATATATTCACGTTTTAACACTTAAGTCAATGCCAGTTATGGTTTATTATAATCATGACTAAAATACACATCTATAGTAAATATTTTAAAGGCAATTTTAATCTATTTTTTCTTCCACGATGTGCAAAACCTTTTTTGGTTTTAAGCTGGCCCCTACTCTGCTGGTACAAGCTATCTCAGATCTCGACCACAGCCTCAATTTACAGACAGGAAAATCACATCCCCGAGAGCTTCAGCATGGCTGCCAATGAGCTGTGCTGCTTCCTTAGAAGAGAAAGGTTCAGTGTAAGAGGACAGAGCAGCCGGGACATCCCCACATGGCCCCGGAACTAAGCAGGGCCCGAGTGCTCCCCCCCATGGGTGCCCCAGGCCTTTGACAAGAGCCCGGTTCCCATGGCTCCTCGCTCTGGGCCTCCATCTGGGACCACCTGCCTCAAGAAAGCCTGGGCAGGATGTGGTTTGCCTTGGACAGCCTCTCCGCTTACAAACGAGGCAAGCCCACTGTGTTTTTCACCCAGACTCCCAGACACAGTATATCAACTTTGTTGGTTTTCTCGAGAAAAACCTGGTGGTCCCAGAGGAAGTATGACAACAAATGAAACACTCTTTCCTTCATGACAAGCAAAACAGGCAGCAAAAAGCTAAAATGGGCTGACCTCATGCACCCCATTCCACAAATAACTAAATGCGTGTGTGTGTGTGTGTGTGTGTGTGTGTGTGGCTTTTGTGTTCATGTGTGTTGTGACCATACATTAGAGACATTCACATTTTTACCTTCACTCTCCCTGAATGTCGCTCAAGATCTCTTGTCTAATCATCCTCAGTGACAGACAGATGGTGATATTTACCCCTGAGCTTGGTGGGGAGGGTGGTGGCAGGGGATACATTATTTCAAATCCCCTTGTGAGTTAAGAAACTACAGTGAAACAGAATGTCTCCTGGGCAGCCCCTGGAGGTGCACTGCCCACATGTCCCTTCAGGGTAGAACGGGTGCCCTCAGGCTGCGCCCCAGCTTGCTTTCCAGCCCAGGTGACACTCCTCCCGGGCAGCCCTGGCCAGGCATGGGCGGGGGGCGGGGGGGTGCTAGGGCCTGCCCATGCCAGGCTCCTCTGCCAGGCAGTGTTTGGTCAGAAGCTCATTGTCAGGCTGGCTAGGGTGGCAGCCCGAGGCTCCCCCTGCCCTGCTTCATGTCATTTCATCTCCCAAGGGTGTTATCTTCCCTCCACAAATACAGCTCCTGCACTGCTACCTCCACCCCAGCTCCTGCTGCCCACAGCACTCAACTGACAAACACCACACACCTCTGTATTTTTCCAGTCTCTGAGTGGCTCAATAATTAATGTTAATGGTTAATATTTGTTGACTAATAAATACACATCAAACACAACTCCGAGCTACCCTCCACTTAGGAGCTCAGGCATCCTCCCTCCCTTCGTACACTAGCGAAGAGGGACACTACTGTTGTGACTATTCCATGCTTCATAAGAAGAAACAAATAGATGCCCAGAGGGATTAAATAACTTCCAGGCGTCTGGAGCTAATAAACTGAGACTCCCACTTCTAGGATCATGGAGCACTGCTACGCCTGGACAAAGCCCCACCGAGTCCAGGGAAGCAGAGCCCGGGTCTGCAGCCGCCACCCTGCCCCCCACGCGCCTCCATAAAGTCGGATTGAGTGTAAGCGGCCTGACCGTGTTCACGGCTCAGAGCAGAAAGACTGAAATTCCTGGGCAGAAAGACAAGGGCGCAGCAGGTTTTTTTGCAGCGTGCAGTGCGTGCACCATGAGGAAGGAGGAAGATCTACCTTTCAACGCTACCATGCTACAGATGTGGTGCATATATTTCTCTACCTTCACCCTAAAAAAGGAATCTAATGATACCTTAAGTGAAAATATGATTTCAAAAATGTCATCATGTAAAAGTTGAATGGATGAGTTGAAAGTCTAAAAAGTTTAGCTAGCCTGCAACTTGGTCACCTATGAAAACTTTTATTCCAAAATTCCCATTTTTATTTCAAATGACTACCTCTTATTCCACTTCATATTCTTTCTTAAGTTTTTATTTAAATTCCAGTTAGCTAGCATACAGAGCAATGTTAGTTTCAGTGACTCAACACTTCTGTCCATCACCGGGAGCTCATCTCGACAAGCGCCCTCCTTCATCCCCATCAACTGTCTCACCCATCCCCCCCCTCCCTTCCCCTCTGGGAACCAGCAGTTTGCTCTCTAGGATTAAGAGTCCATTTCAGGGGCGCCTGGGTGGCACAGCAGTTAAGCGTCTGCCTTCGGCTCAGGGCGTGATCCCGGTGTTATGGGATCGAGCCCCACGTCAGGCTCCTCTGCTATGAGCCTGCTTCTTCCTCTCCCACTCCCCCTGCTTGTGTTCCCTCTCTCGCTGGCTGTCTCTATCTCTGTCAAATAAATAAATAAAATCTTTCAAAAAAAAAAAGAGTCCATTTCATATTCTTCAATAAACTTAGGAAGATGGCACACATTCCTTAAGGCTCCCTGGAATAAAGAAGATTTCATGCAAAGCATCAAATTTACTCTGTACTATAAACTTGGAACGTCCTGCTTCCTGGTTCTGGAGGCACTAACCTTTTTTTCATGTCAGAATGTATCAGTCTGGAGAATGTGTACATTTGGCGGGTGTATGAACCGAATTTTTTAAATTCTAATTCTTACAATGTGGTTTAGGAGCCCCAATAAAACTGATCAGATTAAAAAAAAACTTAGAGATATTCTGTACTTAAAATGCATGAACATAATAGAAGAGTTATATTTTTCAGTTAAGAATAGTAGCAATTTTCATTTATATGTCTGTATCTGGACTAATTCTAGAAAGGGAAAAAGCCCCTTCTATGAGTTCCCCTTATACGAAGTATTCATCATTATTAGTAATAATATTAATAATGTGTAGCTGGACTCTAGGTACATTATTATTTATTCATCCTTCTGTTCTCAGAGCGTCCCAGTATCTGGCACACGATAAAATAACTCTAGCTCTTACAAAAACTCTACCAGGATATTAGTACTGTCTCCTTTCACAGATGAAGAGCTGCTTCAGGGCTGTAACAGCTGGTATGCCATGAGCAGGGGTCACTCCCTCTCCTGAAACACCTTCTCCCCTTGTCTTCCAGAACATTCACTCACCTATTTTCCTCCCCTTTTGGCCATTCCCTGTCAGTCTCAATGCTGGGGTGCCCAGGGCTTTTCCCTCCTCTGGACATACTCCCTCTCCAGGAGTTCTCATCTTATCTGGGCTTTGAAGGACTCCTAAATTCCTATCTGTAGCCTGGATCTGCCACCTGAACTCCAGACCCACATCCTTAACAAGCTTCCCAGTGCTCAAGGAAAAAAAACCTAGGGATAGGCTGGTGATGGGTATTAAGGAGGGCACGTATTGCATGGTGCACTGGGTGTTATACGCAAGTAATGAATCATGGAACTTTACATCAAAAACTTGGGATGTACTGTATGGTAACTAACATAATATAATAAAAATATATTATTATTTAAAAAAAAAGAAAAAAAACCTAGGGTCATCCCTCCCTCCTCTCTCTCACCACACATCCAGTCTGATGAGCAAATCCTAGTTGTGCTACCTTCAGAAATATCCAGAATCTAATCAGTAAATCCTGGTGGTATTACCTTCAGAAATATCCAGAATCTGACCACTTCTCCCCGCTCCCACTACCAACCCTCTGGTCTCCCCTGGATTCCTGCATCGGCCTCTGACCTGTGCTCCCTGCTTCCACCCTTGCCCCTAGTGGTCTGTTCTCCACAGGGCAGCCAGAAGGAACCAGTTACACCATCTCCGGTCACATCAACTCCACTGCCTGGGGCTCCCCTGATTATTTCCCACCTCACCCAGAGTCCCAACTCATACAGCAGCCCTACCTGATCTGGAACCCTGTGACCTCTAAGCCTATCTCCTAACTCTCTCACTTAGTTTTCTCCCCTCTAGCACAGTAGTCTCTGTTCTTCCTCCAACACACCAGGGACTTTCCCTCCTCAGGGCCTTTGCACATGCTGTTGCCTTTGCCTGAAAGCTCTTTCCCCAGATCCCCACACAGGGCTCTCTTTCTCACTGCCTCAAGTCTTAACTTAAAGGTCACCTTTTCAGTGAGGGCTTTGCTGGCCTCCTTATCATCACCTGCAATCTAGCCCCCCAACATTCATATCCCCTTCCCCTGCTTTTTTCTCCCTCCAACATACTATAACTTATTTATTATGTTTATGGCTTACTGTCTGTCTACCCCACTAGGATATAAATGCCATGAGAGCAGGGGTTTTTGTTCAACTTATTCACCACGTATTCCCTAGTGCCTAGAACACAGTAAACACTCCATGAGCATTTGATGGATGAACAAGTGAAGCTCAAAGAGCTTAATTAACTTCCCCCAAAGTCGGAGAGCTCAGCTCGGACTCCAAAACCAGATGTGAGTCATCAGTTTGTGATCAAATAAAGATGCTTGATCAGTGCACACACAGATAGCTACAGATCTGATAAAAATTCAAACCAAATTACACAGCAAGAGATCAATTCCCCTAGCTCATTGGGTGCTTTCATTAACCTTATATTCACTTGGAAGACAAGAGGAATTTTAAAAACAACCACGTAGAAAAAGTAAGACATGCCTGGGAGCCACTTCAACCACAAGAAGTTGAAGGATGAATGCACCTTAATCCCTGGGGAAAAGTAAACAAGTCAGATCAAAACATTTTTCAATTTTAAGTAAATTTTTTCCACATCTTAGAAATAAAGACACAAAACCCCCAATGATTAGCATTTTAGCATTTTTCTCCCTATCCACAAAAGTCAGTGGTTTGTAGATCATACCACACATACAGTTCCATAGCCTGCTTTTTCCTCTCAGAGGACATGTATTTCTGTATTACTGCATACAGCATGAGGGCCCCGCATTCTAAGGCTATGCAGTAACTTGTCAGAAGGTGATGAAGTTGAAGCTGGTAAAAAGAAAAACAAAGAATACAAACATCAACCAAACACGGAAGCCTGCGACCGCCGTTCAGCACACCATCTTCAAATCGACTGCTGGCCCCACCACTGAATCTGGCCCAGGTGTATCTTCTAGAGGCCAGAAGAACAGTTCCTTTGAAAATGCTCAGGCCATATTGTTTCTGGAAGTCAGAAGCTAAGACTATGGTCTATTTAAGCGGCCACTACCACCACCGTCCCAAGAGTAAGGGCCAAGTACCCAATGGTGTCAATAACCACAAGCATAGAGAAACAAGCAACAGGGGCGCCTGGGTGGCACAGCAGTTAAGCGTCTGCCTTCGGCTCAGGGCGTGATCCCAGTGTTATGGGATCGAGCCCCACATCAGGCTCCTCCGCTGTGAGCCTGCTTCTTCCTCTCCCTCTCCCCCTGCTTGTGTTCCCTCTCTCGCTGGCTGTTTCTATCTCTGTCGAATAAATAAATAAAAATCTTTAAAAAAAAAAAAGAAACAAAGATAGTCACTCATTCAACAAATATGGATAAGCACTGCTGTGCACCAGGCACCAAGGACACAATGCTGCACAGAGGCCATGGAACCTTAGTCCAATAGGGAAGAGAGCTATTTGTCAAATACCCACAAAAACAGATTTAAATTCCAAGAGTGACAAGTGCTACTGAGGACAGAATATGGCACTACAAAGGCCTGTAGAAAATGGGTATTTATGAGTCAGGAGGTCGAGGAAGGTTTCCCTGGGAAAGCATGAACTGAGCTCTGAGGCTGAGAAGACATTAGGGGGTGTAGGGGTATAAAGTGGGATATGAGGCTGGAAAGAAAGAAGGGGTCGTCACAGCACACAGGACCTTGCAGGCTGACCATATTCAAGAGTTCAGTCTTAAAAACAAGGGAAGGCCAAAGAAGGATTTTAAGAGTATGTGGAGTACATGGGGAAAGGGGAATGATCAGATTCACTAAATCACTTGTACCTTTTTGTCAAAAATCAGTAGGGCATATTTGTGTGAGACTGTTTCTGGGTTCTCTATTCTGTGTCACTGGCCTATGTGTCTATCTCTGCACCAATATCACACTGTCTGGATTACTAGACTATTACATTAAGTCATAAAATAGTCCTAGAAGTCCTTCTGCTTTGCTCTTATTTTTCAAAATTGTTTTAACTATTCTAGGTCCTTTGATTTTCCATATACATTTTAAAACAAGCAAGGCTACAAAAAAAAAAAACAACTTTCCTGAGATTGTGATAGGAATTACCTTACTGATAAATTAATTTGGGGAGAACTAACATCTTTACCTTGTTGACTCTTCCAATTTACGAACACAGTATAACTTCATTACTTATTTAGATCTTCTTCAAATACTTTCAACATTTTGTAGTTTCAGCACATATATCCTGTGTGTGTTTTGCTAAATTTATACCTAAGTAGCTCAATTATTTTAGGAGTGATTGTAAATGGGATTGTGCTTTTAATCTAGGTTTCCATATGTTCATTGCTAGGATATAGAAAAATTAATTTTTGTGTGTTCATCTCCTATCCTGTGACCTTGCTGAATTCACTTATTAGTTCCAGGAGTTATTTTGTAGATTGTTGGGATGTTCTACGTAGAGAATCATGTCATCTGCAAACAGGGACAGTTTTATTATTCCTTTCCGATTCCTATGTTTTTTATTTCTTTTCTCAGCATTGTGTTGGCTCGGACTTCCAGTACTATGGTGAGAGCAGATATCCTCACCTTGTTCCCATTCTCAGTAAGAAAGCATTCAGTCTTTCACCATTTAGCATAATATTAATGTAGGTTTTTTCATAGATGCTGTTAATCAAGCTGGTGGGGGGGCTGGATGGCTCAGTCATTGAGCGTCTGCCTTCAGCTCAGGGCATGATCCCGGAGTTCTGGGATCGAGCCCCACATCAGGCTCCTCCGCTATGAGCCTGCTTCTTCCTCTCCCACTCCCCCTGCTTGTGTTCCCGCTCTCGCTGGCTGTCTCTCTCTGTGTCAAATAAATAAATAAAATCTTAAAAAAGAAAAGCTGGGGAAATTCCCCTCTATTCCTACTTTGCTGAGAGTTTTTATCATGAATGGAAGTTCAATTTCGTCACATGTTTTTTCTGCATCAATTGATATGCTTACATGATTTTTTTCCCTATAGCCTGTTGATATGGTGGATTACATGAATTTATTTCAAACACTGAGGATGCCATCCATATCTAGAACCCCTCTCACTCATGGTTCATAGTTCATGTTGCTGGATTTGTTTTGCTAATACTTTGTTGTGGATTTTTGTGTCTATGCTCTTGAGGGAAACTGGTCGGTCTGGTTTTGGTACCAAGGTAATACTGGCCTCATAAAATGAATTAAGAGGCATTCCTTCCTCTTCCATTTTCTTGAAAAGATTATGTGGAATTGGTGCTAATTTTTTAAATATTTGGTAGAAATCTCTAGTGAAACCCTCTAGGTTTGGAGATTTCTTTTTTGGAAGATTTAAATTATGAATTCAATTTCTTAAATAGTTACAGGACTATTGAAATTATCCACCTATTTTATTTTGAGTGAGTTTTGGTAGTTTTGTGGTTGTTCAAAGAATTCGTCCATTTTATCTAAGTTGTCAAATGTATGTGGACAGACCTGTTTGTAATATTCTCTTATGATCCTTTTAATGACTGTAAGATCTGTAGTGATAGCCCGTTTTATTCCTACCATTGCAATTGGTGTCTTCTTTTTTATCTTCGCCAGTCTTCTTACAGGTTTATCAATTTTATTGATCTTTTCAAAGAGCTAGTTTTTTCACTTATTTTCTCTGTTCTTTTTCTGTTTTCAACTTCAATGATTACAGCTCTTCGTTACTTCCTTTCTTCTGTTTTCTTCTTTTTTCTTTTCTAATTTCTTGAAGTGGGAGCTTAGATCACTGACTTGAGAACTTTCCTCTATTCTTTTTTTTAAGATTTCATTTATTCATTTGAGAGAGATAGAGCATGAATGGGGGAGAGGAGCAGAGGAAGAAGGAGACTCTTCGCTGAGCAGGGAGCCTGACACCCGACTCAATCCCAGGACATTGAGATCATGACCTGAGCTGAAGGCACACACTTCACCAACTGAGCCACCCAGGCACCCAGAACTTTCCTCCATTCTGATGTGAACATTAACTTCTATAAATTTTCCTCTCAGCACTGCTTTAGCTATGTCCCACAAATTGTAATGTGTTGTGTTTTCATCTTCATTCAGTTGGATATATTTTTTAAATTTCCTTTGAGACTTCCTCTTTGACCCATGGATTATTCAGAGCATGTTATTTGATTTCTAAGTGTTTGGAGATTTTCCTGGTATCTTTATGTTATGTGACTGACTTCTAGTTTGATTACATCATAGTCAAACAACATACTCTGTATTATTTCCATTCCTTTAAATATATTGAGGTTCGTGTTATGACCCAGGGTATGGTCCAACCTGGTGAATGTTTCATGGGTATTGATGAGGATGTGTTTTATGCTGTTTCTGGGTGGAGTGTTCTATAAATGTCAATTAGAATTGCTTGGTTGATGATGTTGTTCAGTTCTTTCATATCTTCGCTGATATTCTATTTAGTAGTTCTTTCAAATTCTGAGAGAGCAGTACTGAAGCTCCCAACTATGATTGTGGATGTAGTTGTCTTTCAGTTCTATCAGTTTTTCTTCATGTATTTTGCAGCTCTGTTGTTCAATGCATACATATTAGGATTGCTGTTTTATTGGTGGAATGACAAAGTTATCATTTGTCCTTTGTCTCAGTAATTTTCTTTGCTCTTTATTCTACCTTATCTGATATTTTAAATAACCACTCCCACTTTTTAAAAAATTAGTGTTTTCATGGTATATCTTTTTTCACCCTTTTACTTTTAACACACCTATAACAATATATTTAAAGTGAGTGTCTTATAGACAGCACATAGTTGAGTCACATTTTTTACCCATTCTATTATCTCTGTCTTTCAGTTGGTGTATTTAGACCATTTACACTTAAAGTAATTATTGATATGTCAGGGCTTAAGTCTACCTTTGTATTATTTGTTTTCTATTTTCTATTTATCATTCTTCTTTTTCCTTTTTCTTGCCTTCTTGTGAGTTACTTATACATTTCTTAAAGTTCCATGTTGATTTATCCATAGTCTTTGAGTATATGTCATTGTATAAATTTTTAGTGATTTTTAGTTTTTAGTTATTAAAATATACATATATAACTTATCACAGTCAGTGGTATCACGTTTTCCCATTTGAAGTGATGTATAGAAATCTTACTTCCATTGAGGTCCCTTTATACCCTTCCCACTTTTTTTTTCATTTCTCTTTTCTGTTATTTTTTTATACCCTGCCCACTTTTAAAATATAATTTTCTCATATATTATCTCTACACATATTGAACACCATACCAAATGATATTATCACATATGCTTCAATCATCAAACATAATTTTGAAAGCTAATGAGGATAAAGACAGCCTATTATACATAACCCTATTTTTACCCATCCACTGTTTTTCCCCCCCTTTACTGATGTTCCAAGCTTCCTTCTATTATCATTTCCTTTTCTGTTTAGAGAACTTTCTTTAGCCATTATTTAAGAGTGGGTCTGGCATTGACAAATTCTCTTTGTTTTCCTTCAGCTGAGAATATTTTTATTTTCTCTTCATGTCTGAAGAATATTTTCACCAGATATAGAATTCAGAGTTGACTGTTCTTTTCTTTCAGCACCTGAAAATGCTGTGCACTTCCTTCTGGACTCCATGATTTTATATGAGACATCCACTGTCATTCAAATCATTCTTCTTCTACAGGTAATGTGTTGTCTCTCTCTCACTGCTTTTTCTGTCTAGCTTTCAGAGGTGTGATTACGATGTGTCTTGGCATAGATTTCCTTGGGTTTATCCTGTTTGGGTTTTGCTCAGCTTCTTGATCCTGGAGGTTTATTTCTTTTGCCCAGTTTAGGGAGTTTTCAGACATTATTTCTTTGAATACTTTTTGTTTCCATATGTTTTTCTTCTCCTTCTGGGACTCCACTGACACAAATGTTAGACCTTATGTTATTGTACCACAGGTCTCTGAGGCTCTGTTCATTTGTTTTTCCAGACTATTTCCTATGTGTTGTTCAGGCTGGGTAAATTTTATTGCTCTGTTTTCAACTTCACTGATTCTTTCCTCTGTTATCTTTAATCTATTATTAAGCTAACCAGTAAGCTTTTTAATATGGCAGTTTTATTTTTCAGTTCTATAAATTCCATGTTTTAAATATCTCCAATTTATTTGCTAAGATTTTTTAATTTTTCATCTTTCTTCAATAGTGTTTTTCATTGCTCATTAAGGCATTTTTTATGATTGCTGCTTTAAAATATTTGCCAGATAATTACAACATCTAAGTCTTCCCAGTGTTGGTATCTGTTGATTGCCTTTTCATTTAAGTTGTGGTTTTCCTGGTTCTTGATATGACAAGTGCCTTTTTATTGTATCCTAGGCATTTGGGGTATTATGTTACAAGACTGTGGATCCTATTTAGATTAAGCACACAGGTCCTGGGCTATTTTGTGTGTTGTAAAGCCAATAACAGTTTAGTTTCCAAAGCCCTTCCACTGCTATTCAGGTCTTTTCATTTGTGTTACCTAGAGATCACTCTGAAAACTGGGTGGTATTCCACAATGTGGTTTCTATTCTCAAACTTTTTGGCATGTTAATTCTAGTCAGATTCACGTATGTGTCAGAGTTTGCCTATGACTTCCTATACAGGTTTAATGTATCCCTTTCTCCAGCTCCCTCCTTTCCAAGATCTTCCCCACTCTAGTAGGGAGGGTGATGGGGGGCCACTTACTACTGCTGAGCTGGCGGGGGGGAGGGTGCAGAAGTCCAGTCTCCCAATTTAGTCTCCACCGACAACATGCCAGTGGATGAAGGGAGAGCTGTAATGGTCAACTGGTGCCACCAGGTAGGATACAAAATTCCAGATTCCCCACTCAGTATCCACTGCAACTTGCCAGTAGGGAAGAAGAGCGCTGCCGCTGGCCATTTGCTCTCCATATTTTAAGCCACATACTGAATGGTTGAAAACAACACCCACTTGTTATCTCACAGTGCTGCAGATGAGAAGTCCAGGCAGGCTCAACTGGATTCTCCGCTCGGCATCTCACAAGGCTGATAGCAAGATGTCAACCAATCTGGACTCTTATCTAGAGACTTGGAACAATAATCCACTTCCAAAGTCACTCAAATTGTTGGCAGAATCCAATTCCTTTCAGCAGGAGGTCTGAGGTCTCTGTTTCCTTGCTGGCTGCCAGCCAAGGTCTGCTCTCTGCTCCAGTAAAGTTGTCTGTATTCCTTCTGATGTAACCCTCCATCTTCAAAGCAGTGAGTCCTCCTCAAGCTCTGAACTTCTATGACTTCTTCTTCTGCCACTAGGCAGAGAAAGTTCTTTGCTTTTAAAGGCTCATGTGATAAGATTAGGTCCACCAGAATTCCTCCCTTTTTAGAAGTCAACTGTGCCGTATAATATAATACAATCACTGGAAATGATAGCACATCACATTCACAGGCCATGGGTATTTGGGAGTGGAATCTTGGACACCATTCCTAGAAATTCTGCCCACCTCACTACCACTGGGTAGAGGGCAGAACAGAGGTCATTATTTAGTCCAGAGATTCTGCAATTAGAATGTACTTATTCTAATAGACTTGAATTAAGCCATATGTTTCCATATTGCTATGTTGTTTGTGTATTTGTGGTAGACATTTCTTTTTATAATTTCCAGCATGATTATGTTTTCATATATATATATACATATATATACATATGTATGTATATATACATACACATACATTCAAAAGCTACTTTAGCAATAACATTATAATATTTTCAAATGTAGATCTACAGGTCACAGGCTACCAACCCATGTGCTTGAGAAAAGATATTAGATGAAAAAGGATGATGTTGACTATCCATACCATTGTACAAAAGGAGAGCCCAAGCTTTATCAAGCAGCAGAATTGGATGAACTTTTAAAAATATCCTAAGGCCCAACTCCTTCCCCAACTCCAAAATCCTGACAATAGAGTTCATCTGGAGTAGGGCCAGGCTGCAGACCCACTGGCAACAAGTCCCCTGTGGGACCCCACATGCCACAAGTGTAAATATCCAGTAATGACCACAGCAATATCCTAGGTGGTTCAGATTTTGGTCTGCTAGGAAGCTGGGGGTTGAAACACATGATTTCAAAGTCCCTTTCTAAGCTCGGATTCAATAATCCTGTCATTAAGAAAATAGGAATCCATTATGCATAATCACCAAGATCAACTGGATCAGGGGACCGTTCTCCCCGAGTCACAAGACACCCCCCCCCACATTCTTCCTGCACTGCAACAGTGACGAAGTCAGGGGAATCTGCTAAATAGTGTGGGCTCTCACTGGTGACACACTTGTCCTCAATTACTCCAGACCCTTCCTGGAGTAACATTTCTCACAACAGCATTTAACAGGTTCTAGTTGTTAGGGTTTGTTTTCTAAAAGAAAACTATGTATTTAAATTTTAAAGAACAATTTGTGCAGGAATTGGTTGCTTTCAAGGAGCCCAAGGATGGGGAACAACTGGATAGTCAAACACCCAGATTATTAACCACTGATAGAAAAGACAGTCAAACTCCTGAAAAGCATATCCTGAACATTACAAAATAACAGGTTTCCTTACTAATTAGTAAAATGAAACATTTTCCCAAAATGCCTTGCTTTCACAATTTGGGTTTTTTTGTTGTTTTGTTTTTTTAAGTATTTTATTGATTTTAGACACACACACACACACACACACACACACAGCATGAGCAGGAGGGGCAGAGGGAGAAGAAGAGAGAGAATCTCAAGCAGATTCCATGGTGAGCATGGAGCCCGATGTAGAGCTCGATCCCAGGACCCTGAGATCATGACCTGAGCCGAAACCAAGAGTCAGACGCTTAACCGACTGCATCACCCAGGCCCCCCTGCTCTCACAGTTTGTAGGAAAAACAGCGCAAGCCCAAAATTCCAGGCAATGGTTGTTCTTTTTAATTGAAATAGCTGATTTCTGAAGAGGATCTTTTAAAAATCAGAAAATAAAACAAACACAATTCTGAATATAGCAGTCTGGAAATCTCTACTTTATGTCACTTATGAAGTCAATTTGTGAATCTTTCTTACATCAAGAAGAGCAAAATAATTGTGAGCTTTACCTTAGAGTGGTGCAAATATGCAAAATACTGAGCGGACACTCGGGGAAGGCACAATGCAGCAGGCAATAATGGTGAGGGGCTTACTCCCATCAGGGCGATGCAGACACCCAGATAACACCGTGGGCTTGAGCTCAGGTTCTAGAGCCAGCCTGCCCGGGGTTCCAGTGCACTCTCTGCACACCCCCCCAAGCTGTGCGACCATGAATAAGTTTTTTAACCTTAAGATGACTATGCCTCAGTTGCCTCTTCTGAAAAACAGGCATGATAAAAAATAATAGTACCTATGCCACAGAGGGGTATAAGTCTTTAATGAGATAAAACATGTGAGGGGCTTAGCCTCCTTCCCGCCTGGCATACAGTAAGCGCTCAATAAATGTCACTGTACACAGTCAGACACTGGCAGTTTATATACACAGTGCCAGGCAGCCAGGCAGCCTGGAATAGAATGTAGCCATTATTATTCCATAAAGAAACAGCAATCAGAGCCACAAGAAAACCAAGCATAGATTCATTTAATACATTCTAACCAACCGTAGGTTCATGTAACACATTCTAACAGAATTGCCTGATGATCCAGTCCAAACCTTCCAAGTAGGGTCTTAATCAGGAACATTTTGCGGATCAATGTCTAACCCATGCAGTCCGCAGTACAAAATGGCGGAAGGCCAGGTCGCAAGAGCTAACATTGTCATCCTATGGAAGAAGTCACATTTGCGACAATACAATATTCCATTTAATGTGTCTCATTTGTGTCGATAACTTCTGGTGCCCAGCACAGAGCAGACACGAGTAAATGCTCACTCCACGAGTACAGCAGAGCCCCGCACAGCCAAGCATGTCGCAACTCAATGCTCTGAGCACATTATGTGACACACCCAGAAAATCCTGCTACCTTTCTCAGAGACATAAATATCTTGAAAATAATATTCCATATCATGCACAAAATTAATGGCCCTCAGGTTGGAAGTTTTTTTTTTTTTTAAGTGAAATTTGGGGCACCTGAGGGGCTCAGTCGGTTGAGCGGCCAGCTCTTGGTTTCTGCTCAGGTCATAGTCTCAGGGTCCTGGGATGGAGCTCCACACTCAGCAGGGATTCTCTTCAGGATTCTCTCTCTCCCTCTCCCTCTGCCCCTCCCCCCCATTCTCTCTCTCTCCCTCTCTAAAAAATAAATATTTTTAAAAGGCTGAAATTTCATGAGAGAGATCCACTTCAGGGTCTCTGAATGTAGAAGAGTAACTTGGAAATCTCTACTCCATGCCATTTGTTAAAGTAAACTTGTGATTCTTTTTAAAATAAAGATTATCCCATTGCACTGAGGGGCACTCACAGCCGATAGCTTCTGCCCAAACAGCAGCGAGAGCCCAGGCCCGAGGGATGGTCACAGTGGCCCCTCAAACACAACACCTTCTGCTCCCTCTTGCCTTCTCGAGGAGCAGCGCCACGTCGTCCGCCTCCACCGGCTACCACGAGCAAGCGCCGTGCCCAGAGAAAGCAGAAGGAATGACGAGGAAGAAACCACATCTTACCTGCTCAGACCAGGATGAGGAATAGAAACCCTGTCCTTCACGATTCCCCGGGACACAGGGTCTTCAAGCAGTGAGTGTGGTAGGAACAGCAGTCCTCCAGACAGGGCCCATGGGCCAGAAAGCAGTTTAAACCACATGGCCGCCAGGTCCATAAAACCTAGGTTTGCTTCCATAACACAGGAAGGTTGATTCAGTCTTGCACTGAACTTAATTGCCACACTACCTCTTTGTAGTATGTCCTGTTGCAAGTGCTCTCTCCTTTGTAACAGGAAGACAATCAGATCTAAGCTAGACTGTAAGTGAAGTACCCCCCCACCCTGACACCTGTCCCCTCCATTATATATTTGTATTTCCAGAGAGAATGTCTTTCTCTCATTTACCCAGCTCACTTCTGTTACCATTATTCCTCCAGAGCCTACATCTCAGACTTAGTAGTAAACACTGCACAGTTCTGACAGTCGAGAAATACGTAATGGCCTTTGTCTTACTCACAGACCTGCTTAAAGTGACCCCTACCCGTAACTAGGGGGCCATGTTCTACCGGTGAAAATGGAAAGACTGGTGTGACTCAGAAACCAATGAGCAGAGGCACCATTAGAAAAAATGATGCAGTAGTATTTATTTGGAGAGCAATAGATGTGTTTTCATGGTATTTAATGATACTAGAGAGCCAACAAAGTTTGAATAATGAAGACGTAGACAAGTCTTCCTCACTGACAAGCCGTGTGAACAAGGAGCCATGATACCTCAGGTCATCTGCTCTGGGGAATGCAGCGTTGCGGGGGCAGGGTGGGGGACAAGCTGCCACCACAGGCAGAGGAAGAAAGTGTCTTGGGAGTCTACCCGAGTCCCCAGGACCCCATACCACTGCCCTCGACCACACAGCGCACGCTAGGAGACCCGAGACGAACAGACAGCTCTAGAGAGGGGATTGTGCTCTTTGTCAAGATTTGAAGAGGGGCGCCTGGGTGGCACAGCGGTTACGCGTCTGCCTTCGGCTCAGGGCGTGATCCCGGTGTTACGGGATCGAGCCCCATATCAGGCTCCTCCACTATGAGCCTGTTCCTCTCCCACTCCCCCTGCTTGTGTTCCCTCTCTCGCTGGCTGTCTCTATCTCTGTTGAATAAATAAATAAAATCTTAAAAAAAAAAAAGATTTGAAGAGGACATAGGGGACAGAATTCAAATTTTATTCTGTGACTGAACTAAAATCTGAAGATGAAGATTATCATAGGAAAAAGGTAAACATATATGTACCACTTTTCAGTGGTCTGTTCCTATCATACAGATAGAACTTAAAGGTCAGTAGCTTGAAGTAGAAATTTAGAATTAGAGTTCGGGGAAAGTTCCAGCACAGGCCTAGGCTTTCAGAAGGGATAGTTTGTGTAAGAACTTTTTTTTTTTTTTTTACTACCATCCTCCTAGTTTTGAAGCCAGATGTTTGATGAGGATTTGGGATCTTAATGGCAGGGAAGATGGAAAGCGTATATTGCTAATATTTTGTCTAACAAGAAAGCAAACAACAACTAAATGCTGTAAGAAGACAAGCTGCTTGGGCTCAAACACACGTGTTCACAACACAATTCAGAAATACCCAGGAGGAATCTCACGAGCTTAATGGATAGCCACCTACCGAAACAAAAGGTGTATTAACAAGAAAATGTCAAATTTGAGAAAGCAAATTTCCTTTTATTTTCCACCCAACTAAAACAAATGGAAGATGGAACCACCACCAAAACATAATATTTTTTTCCCCAAATAAGTACAATCATGATGCTGGGTTAGCAGTTAATTCTTTCACCACACAAAAAAACAAGAAACAATCTCCGTCCTGTTCTATATCTTTTATATAGATTTGGCAGCCTGAGATACATTTCTATTATGAGGCTACTTGATAGTGTAAATGGCCACGTTTTAAAACTTCTATCAGCTCAAGCTAGTAAAACCTTACACTTCTATAGTGTGCCACCATTAAAAGCAGCATTAGTACAAAAAAAGAAGAAAAAACCCAGCAAAGTAACTGTGAGCTTTCTCTCAGAATGGTACAAATATGCAAAATCCTGACCTTTCACCTTGCTGATTACAAAATAACTATATTCTTCAACCACTTCACACAAATACATAACAGGCTCTCCTTATACCAAAGAGAGATATGAAACATGCAGCAAATGAAACATGCAGCAAATATGAAACATGCAGCAAATGAAACATGCAGCAAAAGGCTGAGGCAATGGGAAACCAAGCTTAAAATTTTATACTCAGCATTAGACATGCAAGCTACAAGTAAACACACCTCAGCCTTCCACGATGGGCCCGCAGTGAGCAAAGTGTACATTTCCCTAACACGTGGACAAATAGGCAGAGAGAATGGCTTGGTTCCTCACAGACAGTAACAGATCAATTTCAAAACCGACAAGCGTATTCTTTTAACCCCTACCGCAGCTTCCTGCTTTCCACACGTCTATTTGTGTACAGCAAAATGTCAAGGGCCTGGGTCCTGCTGCGTTTCACCAAAGATCCCCTCCCAAAGCAGTCAGCCACATGCTTGTGGGTCCAGGCTAAAGTTTCATGGTTTTTTTCTTTTTAAAATTCCTTTGGATAGCTATTAAACAAATACATATCTGTGGATACGTGTCGGGAGAACCCAGAAAAAGGCTGCTTGGAAATCTTTGCTGGACTAAAACACACTGCTGTCTGAATCTGGGGGTAAGGCTCTGAAAGAAAGACCCTGGTAACTAAATTCAACACGGGGAAGATGAACTTCTATGAAAAAGCCCATATCTGCCTTTAACAGGTGGCTATCTTTCTGTTTTATGTGGCAGTTTCGGATCCCAGAAGGGCAGCCTTTTTGGTGTTTGTTGTTTTTTTTTTAATAAATGACTTTGAGGATTTTATCCTAGTACCTCCTACTATTGCACCCCAAATTATGGTCTCTTGTGGTCCGTTCCAAAAAAAAAAAATCCAAAACTTAAAAATTAGGCGAGAAAGGATGATGATGTGACCTATTAATGTCACGCGGATATATTTTTCTCTAAGCTCCACCCCCAGCAGGATCATCTGATTCTCTCTGGAAATGTAACTTGACTTAACTAACACTTTACAGGACATTTTACAACCCTATAAAAGTCAGAGGATAACATATAGAAAAATGATAAGGTGTGCTCCTTTCTTTTTTTCTTCTCTTGTAGAGATGATAACCCCAGAAGTTAAGACCATATTGTTCTCTAAAACACGAACCTGTTTTGAATATAATTTAGCAATCTTATTTGAACATCCCTTTCTCCACTTTTTCATCTGTTCCTCATATCCTCATTGAATCAGTTTTGTGATTCTGCTAGTTCCCTCATTAAATGAGTCCAATAAAACTTTGACACAATGAAACTTTCTCTATCTGCATGTTTTTAACAATTTAAGAATAAGTTTTTGATACTTCTTGGGCCCAAAAATCAAATGGTCCCTGGGAGAGTGAGTTCGGGGCTTTAGGACCCCTCAGCTGTCATACTCGTAGGGCAGCTACATGAAGACAATAAGATTCAGGCTGATTGGCTCAGCTGGCTAGTGTGTCACAAATGGGGCTCCAGCACAGGCATAACACCCCCTACCCCATCCACAGAGGCCACAGTTTTAAACAGAAAAAAGTATATACATTTGAAACTGAGTGAGCAACAATGCCATTCCCATGTGTAAATACACAAGAGAAATGAGGGCCTATATCTGTAAGAAGACTTACACAAGAATGTTCAGAGCCTTTATTCATAAAATACCCAAACTGGAAATGACCCGAATGTCCATCAACAGGAGAACAGAGAAATAAATTCTGGCATATGCATAAAATGGGATACTATACAGCAAGAACAAAGTACTGATGCATGCAACAACATTTTGTCATGCAACAGGAGCCATATGTAAAAGAACACATCCTTTATGATCCCATTTATATGAAATCCAAATACAGGCAAGCCTCATCTATAATGATAGATTCCTACGGGACAGGGAATGACTGGGAAAAGGCATGATGGTACTTTCTGGAGGGAAAGAAATAGGATTGATCTGGATGATGGTTACAGAGGTGTATACTTACAAAAAGAAAATCACAAAGAGGTACAGTTATGACTTCAGCATTTTACTCTATGTAAATTTCACCTAAAAATGAATAATTTTTTTAAAGAGGAGAAAGAGAGAAAAAATGGATTCTAAAAAATAGGTAGGGAGAAGAAAGGAAAGGGGTTTAAAAGGATTCTTCTTCCACATGTACAGTAAATAAATGAGAACTAACTAAATAAAAGAAAAAGGAGGATAAACCTAAAAGGGCATGTCTGTACCCTAGTTGGACACATTTATGCCTGCCAACAAATCTCAGCCCAAGAGCTGACAAAGCCCAGGCATCTTCTTAACAAGGGGGTGACTGGCATGGCTGGTAGTTTTCTTTTGAGAAACTGCGACAATACAGAGTTGAGGGTGGATACTGAATCCCAGCACCTTGGGGGACCATGCTCCATAAGGACACTGATTAAGGATCCTAGAAATGAATCAAGAAACTGCTTAAGGAACGCTCTCTGATGGTGGTAACACTGGCATAAAGGCACACAAACAAACAGTGGGATTCCACAAAACTACCCAATTCAATCCAGGGACAAATTCTTCTTAAGCTAAATAAAGCATATGTAAACCCACTCTCAAAACTGCAAACTTACGCCAATATGATTGTTATTACCTTAAGATGTATTTTCAGCCTCTAGAATCCTCTATGGCAGTTTGCGTTATTGTTAAACTCCACTGCATCCACCTACTAGATTTTTCAATAATAGGCCTAAAACATTCCCAGTGGGTGAAGACTTGAAAATAGACTCAGCCATCTGAAAGAATAGAAGTTTCTTTTTCTGCCAAATGTGACAGCCACAAGTGGTGCAGCCCCAGCCGTTCCTGCCACATCCTTTCTGGCTCCGGTGGAACAAGCACCTCCCTAGAGTGTCACTTCCCGCACTGGAAGTACTCTAGCTGAGGTGAGAGGACGAGTGATTAGACCCTCAGGCCAGGGGAGAGGGTGACAGGGACAGCAACACACTCAGTAGGTGGCCAGCCACGTGCTAAGTCCTGCCTCCTTTAATGCTCAGAGTGGCCAGATGAGGTAGTCGGGCTCCAAAAAGGAAACAGATGGCACACCAGAATTAGGTAATCTGAGGCAGGACTAAGAAGAAGATTCCCCCCCACCCCCCCCACCCCCCCCACCCCCACCATCCCCCCCCCCACCACCATCCCCCCCACCACCCCCACCCCCACCACCNCCCACCCCCCCACCCCCGCCAAAGGGGTGAGGTACAGAGAAACTCCGAGGCAGGAGGCGGGGCTAGAAACAGGGGATGAAGAGAAAGGAGCGTGGAGGAAGGGGACTTAGGAGCAGCCGCCATCTGGAGAGGGACAACCCCGGGGCAGAGAGCCAGCCGGATAATCCCTGACCTGGCTGGCCTCCCTCCCTCCCGGTCCTCTCCTGCCAGCACTCCCCTTGAGCCAAAGCCCACGGAAGCCAGAGGGCAGGAGCCTGCTGTGGTGGCCCTAGGCCCAGCAGGTGGAGAAGGGTGGAGAGAGGCCCCTTGGCCAGGACCACATCGCCCGGGGTTCACAGGGAGGAGCTCCCGCTCCCCAGCACGCCCTGAGCAAGGAGGAGAGGTTCTGAGAGCCAGCCTGGGCTCTTCCTGCACTGCGCTACCCTGTCCTGGTGCCTGCCAGCCCCCACAAATGCTTAAGTAGGTGGCCCAGCCTTAAGCCCTGAGCAAAGTCCAATTCACAAGTTTTCTGAGTCTATGGATTTGTGGTTTGGAATAAGAGGGCACTGAGCCTACAGGACATCAAAATAAGGCTTTCAAAACAGAGCCTCCCATCAAAACTGGTGCCAACGCTGTAGTCCCTTCTCCTTCCCAGGGATATTCTCCCTCCTCCCAAGTCCTCCCTTCCTTCCCAGGGTCCACTTCTCTCTTTCCCATAGCCCTCATCTAATTTCCAGGGTCCTCCTCTCTTTCCCACAGTCCTCACCTCCTTCCCAGGGTCCTCTTCTTTCTTTCCCAGATATTCCTTTCTCTTTCCCAGGTCCTCCTCTCTCATTTATTTCTCCTCATCTTCACACCAAACTTTCCCCCCTTTTATCTGGAAAAACCCTCCTTCCACACAAGAATTTGCTCAACTTCAAGGACAATCCTTGTCTCAAAATTGGGGATTTTGTTTGGAAGGGCAAAGTAATTCACCCCCATTTACACATCAGTTCAACAGAGTCAAACTGTGGTAGCCCGGATGTAATGCTTTCCTACTCTTAAAAGGGGAGAGAGTTGCTAGGTTCAACTGTAGTCCAAGAAAAAAAAGTCTGTACTCCCACAACCACTTACATAAAGTAAGTTTATCAGCATGTTACCAACAAAACTTCCCCCAGCCTTCTGCACAGCGAAAAGAAATGAACAAAAGAAATGTTAGCAGGGTCACTCTGAGGCAAGATCCTGAGGAAAGACATTGAACTGAGTTCCTATTTGTTCTAGACTGGGGGCAGGGTACAGGTAGAGGGCCCAGCGGTTGGACACTTTTTCATCATCAATCCCTTTTCATAAAACCCTCCCATGTAGCCCTCCAGGCTCTCTGACTAGGGCACCTGCTTCTCTGGGCCCAGAACTCCCCGCACCACCTGCTCCCCATAGCCGCAGGTCTTAGGCATAGTCTGCTACCCGCCAAAACTACAGCAGAGGCCCTGGGGATTTGTGCACACAGCCTTTCCTACCGAGAACAATCCGATCTTCTCCAGCATTAGATAGGAAGTTTATGGTACAAAAAATTTTCAGACCTACTTGGTATTTCCCACAGAGAACAGCCTCAAGGTGACCCGCCCTTTTTTTTTTTTACTCAATTCCAACTATTATGTACAATTCGCAGTATATAATTTCTTAACATGAATGAGCTACATTTTTGTAATTAACCCCTAGATGACTTCTGCAAAGGGCATAATTTTCCAAACCTTACTGAAAAAGTAGATTTTATACAATGTTTCATGGCCATAAAAGGGAAAGGAAAAATAATATAGTTCCTATCAAAAAAGCAATGTGAATATAAAGGTTTAAAACATAGCGTAACTGGAATTCTACATTTAGTTTGATTGCTACTTGACTTAAATAGTCAAAACTACTTTCACCTCACTTTCAATGGAATGGAAAAGGATAAACATTCTTTTAGAACACCAAAGCAAGTGAACGAGTACATAAAAAAAAAAAACCAATTTAACAAGCTTTATATTTTCCAGCATTTTCTAACAGACATTGTTTAAAAAGAGAACACTCTGGGCCTTAAAAAGTGATTTCAAAATGGGTCTCTAGATAGCTGGTGCAAAGCTCTACACAATCTTCTTGATAGCACGCAAGAAGTCAAACTGTCAACTCATCCCCAAGACAGCCCATGAAATTCCTCAAGTGCCCCCAAAGCTTTGGTCAGTAGAACCCACACAGGAGACAGGAAAAGGGTTTCACGTTGTACTCACTCTTACAAAGTTGTCAGGGAACAAACCTCTCCTGCCGTTGATCTGTCCCTCCCACCAGCCTCCATCCTCCTTCCTGATGTTGGTGATGATCTCACCCACGCTGATCGTCAGCTCATCGTCGTGCTGGGCCTGGTAGTCAAACTCCACTATGGCCTCCACTGGAAGGAACACGGACAGAAAAAAGAGTATACTTTAGATCAAATGTTACAGAAGTCTGAGGCCCACTAGCCCTGGAAGATCAGTAGTCATATTAAAGGGAGTTCCCCTCTACCAGTACTTAAAATAACAGGGCCCCACACAGCAACCTGATTTTGGTTAACCTGAGGCCTGTCGCACAGAAACCACAAAGCACAGGTCCGTGGTCAGGCACAGTCAGAGTGGCCTACGGGTCTCAGGGCCAGCAGGAGCTTCAGAGGGGAAATCACACAATGACAGAACAGCAACAACATCTGCACCCCCGGAGGGAGGCAGCATCATTTCTCCAAGCGCAGAAAAGGTAGCTACCAGACACAGATTTGGTACTTAGGTGTCCCAACCCTTGCCAAGACTAACTGTGTAATGTTAACTTTTCTGGGACTCAGGCATGCAAAATGTGGGTGATAATAACTGCCACTCTATAGCGATAATGCCCCTCTCTCAGCCACAACATGTGTAAGGACGGCTGACACTGAGGGCCCTGCTGGCCAAGCCAAAGTCTCAGACTGCTTACGTCTGCATGCACCACTGCCCTCTCAACAGAGGGCCTCTCAGGCAGCAAGCCTATTTTTTTAAAAATATTTTATTTATTTATGTGAGAGAGAGAGCGAGTGTACAAGCAGTGGGGAGGGGCAGAGGGAGAGGGAGAGAGAGAATCTCCAGAAGCCTCCCTGCTGAGCGGGGACCCAGACAAGGGGGCTTGATCCCAGGACCCTAGGATCACGACCTGAGCCGAAGGCAGACGCTTAACTGACTGAGCCACCCAGGCGCTGCTCGGGCAGCAATACCATTTCAAAGCGTTCTCCCAATCTGCAGTGATATGTTATACTCGGTCACAGGGGGAGGCAACAGATGACATCGACGCATCTTCTTGTTGACAAGGTACAGATGCATGTAAGCAGAGCTAAGCAATCCTGGGCATGTTAACTTCTCCACAGCTGGATTATGCACGTCATCTACACTTTGGGTCCCGCCTCACACCCACCTCAACCAACAAACCTCCTGTCCTTTTCCTTCTATATTTGCAGGTCAATATGATTGAATGAATGAATGAATGAATGGCAAATGAATAAATAGAAGGGTAGTGAAAATTAGGTGAATCCTCAAATAGTGAATTAGCAATTTAGGGATTACAGGAATGGAAGAGGAAAGGTTTTACATGAGCCCTACATGAAGCACACATACAAAAATGAACTCAGAATGGATCACAGACCTCCATCTAAGAGCTAAAACTATAAAATTTTCATAAGAAAGCACAGAATAAAACTACTAATCTTGGATTTGGCGAAGATTTCTTCAGTAGGAAACAAAAAAGTACAAACGACTTTTGAAATTTCAGTCCACTGGGGAAGGTTTCCCACAAAAATGTTGGTAGGTGAGTGGGCCCACCATCAAATGGGCTTTGCATATCCATAAGGAATGAAGTCCCAAAGTGCTTCGGGATCAGAAGACCCTAGCCATCCAGACTGGCACACTTAACACTGTTCATTCATGTCAGCTAACCCAGAGAGTTCATAAGCATCCTAAAGTGAAATTTCCTTGCCTGGATCATTTTTTCATTACAAAATCAGCTGGCTGACTTTGCTGTCATGAATCTGCCCAGGATGAAGTTGAACTGTAAACCCTTCTCATCACATATACACAAAAAAGAGGAGCAGAAGAGCACAAACAAAGCAACCTTTTCAGATTTTTCCTGGTTCCTGACCAGTATGAAGGCAGAAACACTTCTATTCTCTTGTCTCATGCTCTGCTCACCAACAGTTCAAATGAGCTATCATAACAATCAAAACGAGGTCAATTAAGAAACAACTTTCTTCAAATGACCTAGACAAGGATCTACTGAAGCTCTGCTACTGGAACGGAGCCTACAGTAACCACTGTTTCTGTGCCCCACATTTTCCTGCATTATCTCATTTAATCCTTACAATATTATAATGCTCATCTTCCCAATTAAAGAAACTGAAGTTCAGCAAAGAGTTAAGATCATTTTCTGAGCCAGAGCTCTCCAAAGTGTGATGCACTCACTTCAGGGGTTAGTTGACAAGATGAAAAAAAAATTACAACATCAATTCATTTTATTTTAATTTTAAAAAGAGAAAAATTCAACTTCTCAAATATTCCATTTACAGAATGATACTGGTTCCTTCATCCAGCCTTTAGGTCTAGCAGTCGAGGGTGCTCTGAGGACCGGAAGCAGCCTAAGGGACAGCGGTGCTCCTCAACAAGAATGGCAGCTAGAGCCAGAGCCAGCTTTCAGCTGCATGAGGTCCCCGCCGTTCCCTGGGGCCTCCTGATAAAGCCTCTTTATGGCTATTACCTCCTAATAAATGGATGAAAGGCTTGAAAAGATTTGTGTTAAGAAAGTAGGGGTTGGGGGCACCTGGGTGGCTCAGTCAGTGAAGTGTCTGCCTTAGGCTCAGGTAATGATCTCAGGGTCCTGGGATCGAGCCCCGCATCGGGCTCCCTGCTCAGTGGGGAGTCTGCTTCTCCCTCGCCCTCTGCCTGCCGCTCCCCCTGCTTGTGCTCTCTCCCTCTCTCTCTCTCTGTCAAATAAATAAACAAAATCTTAAAAAAAAGAAAGAAAGAAAGTAGGGGTTATAGACATTATTCAACATGCAACCAAGTAAACAAGGAAATGGTGGAGCTGCCACTTTCGGCTCCTGGTGTGAGCTCTTTGCCAGCTACATGGGGAGGTGAACACAAGGACAGGCCAACCAGGTCTTACAGGGAGATGATCAAAAACCTAACTTATCAAGACAACTTACAATACAGGTTGTTTTCCACCACTGATATAGGTGTAAATTACCTAATTAAAATAAGGAACTACTGGGATTTGAAGATATTTGAAAGTATGTACCTGAGCCATGAGGACAAATGCCTTCATTTTCTACCAATGTCTAAAGTCATATAATACTCAATTTTATGTGTTCCCAAAGTCCACTAAACCTAATAACAAATGTTTAGAAGCTTCTTTTGGGTTTTCTCAATCAACTAGTACAGTAATATATGCACACAATCTATACATAAATGTATACATGAAAATACTCAATTACTTTTCTAATAATAGGTATTTTTTTAACCAAGAAAATGCTTGGAATACTGACCTAGGCTCCCCAAGGCTGATCCCATTAGCGCTTGGAGATCAAAGCTCATAATCTGTCTGATGGGAATAGGAAACTGGTGAGTGGAACTGATGAGAGGGGGAAGCAGCACATGGGGCCTCTCTGGGGGAGAGAGAGCACAGGAAGGCTGCTAAGGAGGAATCCAGTCAATAGTCCGTCTTGATACTGACTTGAATCCTGTGTACTTTGGGGGAGTCAGAACCCCATTAACTTCCAGAATACAACCTTGCTGCTTCTTTCCTAAAGAACAAGTCTCACCTTCTCTATTCTGTATGTGTGTCTTACCAAAATGAAGCTGGAAGAGGACAGAGGAATGTGTTTCAAGATGGTTACTGGAAAGTAAACAGCTGCCAGCTCCTGTCGCAAACTGATGAGAAACACACCCTGGTTTTGCTTCAGTCTCTCTCTTTTGTTTGATGAGCCTGAGGACACACCTCAATTGATGCTTACTGTAAATAAGGCTAGGGATTAGGAATTAGGGGCTCAGGGATAAATAAAGCATAACTACATAGTTTTTGAGTTTTCCCAATATCTTATTGACCTAGTCTTTCCAGATGTATGCTTGTTTTATCTCCTAGACACTTAAGTCATCACATACGCCCTGTCTGCCTTCTGGCGCCAGCTGGGCCCTGACTGCCTCATATCACCTTCCTGGCTCCTCCAGCCCCCAGTCCTCCCTGGGCCATGGCCTCAAGGCCATCCCATGTGGTGGTGGCTGCACATGCGTCTCATTCCCAGTGAGCCTCTAATTGCCTTCTGGGTGCAGATCACCCTTCCTTCTTCCTTCTGTTCTCTCTCTCCTATGAGCACCCATGCCATGTAGTAGGTGCTCGATAAGCCATGATACACCAGCTGCTCAGCTTGCATGTTATAATGGCAGGTAGTTCTCTGCCCAACCAAGTTGGTACCAAAATGCCAAGTGTCAATCACATTTTTGCAAATTGAGTCAGATTCTTCAGTGCACTAAGGGAGCTTGCTATTTAAAGAATCCTGTGGTTAATTCTTTTGTAACATGAATAATCACTTCCTGCTTTACTTTTCCTGTCAAGATGAATTTTTATATATCAGGTTGCTCTAAGAGGAGGAAACCTATGTATGATTTTCTTAAGTGTTCATAAATCATGAAGCTGTGTCTCTCCTACCCCCTTGAAAGGTTCTGTCTTCTGTTGTCTGTAAGCCTTTGAAAGGTTCTGGACTTTGGCTGTCACTACAGTATTACCCGCCATATTTGGTGACTGGGTACCTGAAGTGTCGCTAGTCCGAACTGAGATGGCTATCAAATACAAAGCAGGTGGCAGAGAAAAGAATGGGGAGAAAAAGAATGTAAAATATCTCAAAAATTTAGACTGACCGCACGTTGAAATGATATTTTACATATGCTGTGTTAAATAAATTTATTATTCAAATTAATTTCACTTGTTTCTTTTTACCTTAAGGATGTGGCTACTGGGACATTTAAAATTACACATGCGGCCTAGTACTATACATTCGTTGGACAGAGATAATTTACAATAATACTTGGCAGACAGGAAATCAAGACCTCACATTTCGTAATCATAGTCAAAATATTCACCAAAGCCCATGAGAAAGTCTGCATCCCTGAAACCCATTTTCTTGGCTTCAGGAAGCTGCAGGTAGCTGCAGGAATGATAAAACATTACCTAAGATTTTTGTTAATGGTACCCTTTGGGAAACTACCTGTGGGCATGAGCACAAAATTAAAACACTAAGCTAAATAAAATATATCAGAGGTGTAATTAGGGCAACAGTAAACAAAATCCCATATTTAAAGACACCATAAATTACAAAACTTAAGAACGTCTCCCTGTCAGAAAAAATACCACCCTCCAGCTGCCTGCTGTGCCAAAAGCCAGCCTGCACACGCTTGCTGCACCTGGCACTGTTGCAAATGCCGAAGCTATGGTTAACCCATGTGTACAGACAGGCAGAGCCAGAGGAGATCAGAGGTCTCCTTTAACACGCAAAACGTGTCAACCACCCAGATCTCTGCCTTCAAACTTACTGGAATGTGTCCTCCCCCAAAAGATGAAATGGCTGCTTTTTAACTGTCGGTTGGCTAAGCCAGCTGCCAAGCACCTTCTCACAGCAAACTTCTCACGGTGGCATTTCAGAGGCCCCACTCTGTGACCCGGCCCCTCCCCACCTCTGTGCACTGAACTTCCTGTCTCCTGGCATCACTTAGCACACCACAAGTTCATGGTGGCTCAGCCCAGTCAGACTACAAGCTCCGTCTGGGAAAAGCCATTATCTTTTTCAGGTTTCAGGTTTCTACCTCCCTTGCCTAGCATCATGTCCAGCTCACAAATATGTGAACAAATCAAAGAGCATGAAAGAGAATAAAAGTTTTCCAATTAATATATACATACACACATATGATGCCACAAAACTCTCATGAGTTTTAAGCATTAGGAATTTCAGATGGGACACCTGGGTGACTCAGTCGCTTGATCATCCAACTCTTGATTTTGGCTCAGGTCATGATCTCAGGGTGGGGAGATGGAGCCCCACATTGGGGCTCTGCACTCAGTGTTGAGTCTGCTCGAGATTCTCTCTCCCTCTCCTTCTGCCCCTCCCCCCGTGATCTCGCTCTCTCTCTCTCAAATAAATAAATAAATCTTTTTTAAAAAATAAAAAATAAAAAATTTCAGGTGCACCTGGGTGGCTCAGTAGGCTAAGCATCTGCCTTTGGCTCAGGTCATGATCCTGGGGTCCTGGGATTGAGCTCCATGTCAGGCTCATCTGCTTCTCCCTCTCCCTCTGTCCCTCCCCCCCGTTCATGCTCTCTCCCTCTCTCTCTCTCAAGCAAATAAATAAAATCTTTAAAATAAATAAATAAATAAAACAAAGAATTTCAGATGTATACACAGCACAGAAAATCATCAACAAAATGAAAAGGCAACCTACTGAACAGGAGAAAATCTTTGCAAATCCTATATAAGGGCTTAATATCCAAGATATATAAATAACTCATACAACTCAATAACAAAACAAAAAACAAAACAAAACAAAAAACCACGCACACATAATCTGATTAAAAAACAGGCAGAGGGGGGCGCCTGGGTGGCACAGCGGTTAAGCGTCTGCCTTCAGCTCAGGGCGTGATCCCGGCGTTATGGGCGAGCCCCACATCAGGCTCCTCTGCTATGAGCCTGCTTCTTCCTCTCCCACTCCCCCTGCTTGTGTTCCCTCTCTCGCTGGCTGTCTCTATCTCNTTAAAAAAAAAAAAACAGGCAGAGGATCCGAATAGACATTTCTCCAAAGACGACACACAGATGGCCAGCAGGTACATAAAAAAGGTGCTCAACATCACTCATCATCAGGGAAATGCAAATAAAACCACGAGACATCACCTTACATCTGTCAGAATGGCTATCATCAAAAAGACAAGAAATAACAAGTGTTGGTGAGGATGTGGAGAAAAGGGAACCCTCGTGCACCACTGAGGGAATGGTGCAGCCGCATGCTATGGAAAGCAGTATGAAGGTTCCTCCAAAAATTAAAAATTGGACTACCATGTGATTCAGCGATCCCACTCCTGGCCATTTATCTGAAGAAAATGAAAACACTTACATGAAAAGATATCTGCACTCCTATGTTCACTGCAGCATTATTTACAAGAGCCATGATATAGGAGCCACCCAAGTATCCATCAATAGATGAATCGATAAAGAGGATGTGGGACACATACATAATGGCATAGTACTCAGCCACAAAAAAGAATGGAATCTTTCCATTTGTAACAATAGGGATGAACCTTGAGGGCATTATGCTAAGTGAAAGAAAAAGATAATTATTGTATGATCTCACTTATATGTGGACTCTGAAAAAAAGATAAAGGAAAAAAGCTCACAGATAAAGAGAACAGATTGGCTGTTGACAGAGGCAGGGTTTGGCAGAGGTGCGAGGGGGACGTGAAATGGTGAAGGGAGTCAAAAGGTACAAACTTCCAGTTATAAAATAAATAAGTCATGGGGATGTAATGTATAGTATGGTGACCATAGTTAATAATATTTTACTGCATATATCAAAGTTGCTAAGAGTAACCCTTAAAAGTTCTCATCACAAGAAAAAATGTGTTTATGTGTGGTGATGGATGGTTAACTAGACTTATTGTGTTGATCATTTGAAATACATACAAATATCAAATCATTATGTTGTACACCTGAAACTGTTATATGTCAATTATATCTCAACAAAAAAGAAAAAGAATCGTTTCACTTGTAAATTTTAAATAATAATTTTTTAATGTTTTGTTCCAGTTGTATGATTGAAGAAAGCATACAAAATCAAGAAGTAATTTTTTACCAAAAAAGATTTCACCAAGAAAGATCATGATTCCTGGTCATTAGAGATAGAAAGAACATTAATTACCATCTTGTCAAATCCTTTTCTTAATTTTACAAATGAGGAACTGAGGCCTGGAAGGTTCCACCACTGAGGCACAGAGAGGGTGAGAGCTAAATTATGGCAGCGTCAAGGCTGGGACTAAACTCTCCCACATTGTGGTCCCGGTGACAGAAGAGAAGATACAAAGTGAAAAGGAGGAAAACTGACACCAGAGAGATACAGACATCCATGCCAATAGGGTTTTGTTTCCTTTCATAGACAACATAGTTCCCACAATACCCAGAAAAAATTACACCGGTCAAGAACATACAAGAATCTATGTTCAAATCTAACAAGATGGAAAGGAGATCAGTGCTTGCCTAGGCCAGGGAGAGACAGCAGTTGAATACAAGAGATCTTACTAGGGTGACGGAAATATTCTAAAATTAAATTGTGGTGAGGGTTTCACAATGCTGTAAATTATTAAAATCATCAAACTGTACACTTAAAATAGGTAGAATTTTATACCTCAATATAGCTTTTAAAAACAAGAAGGCTATGTGACATATATTTTGGAATTTACGATCGTAGATATCACTCTAGGTTGTTAACTGCCTTTGTGTCCCAGGGAGAAACCAATCCCCATTCAGAAGGTAAATCCATTCAGAGGACCCTCCCCTCTCCCATGAGATACAGTCTGATGGGACTGCCCATGAAAAGATCCCACCTCTGCCAGCAGACAACTCAACTAGGTCTCACAACAGAAGATGGACATGACAAAGACTGGACATGGCTGGAGCAGATTCCCAGCACGGTTTCCAAAAGAGGCAGGGATCTCTGGGGCTGCCTCGTTGCCATCTTTTCTCAACCTGAACTTCCAGCTTTTCTTCCATCCTAGAAGCCAGCCAGTGGCCCTCCATAAGTCCTCTTCCCTACTACGATTGAGGGTGAGTTGGTTCCTGTTGCTTGCAACCAGAGAACCTTAACAGATACACTTGTACATCAACTTTTTGAACAACAGGCTCTTCCCTACACAAGCCTGCACAAGGCCCAGTTTTCACCATCCCATGCTCTCCTGGTAGCATCAAGGCTGAGAGTTTGAGGACCCGAACTTCCTACGTCAGGGCCACTGGCACTGTGAGGACCTCCAAGTCCAACAAAGCTGACCTCCACACCAGCACATTTTCCTTTGGCATCTTCACAAACACACCACTAAGGAGACCATTCAGGCACCAACAAAGGGTCATTCCCAAGGCCTGAAACTGTTAGAAACTGAACATGAACTTCCCCAGGGAAGACAGGCACAGAACACAGACTCCAGTGAACAAAGAGTCACTGGGCCCGAACTCTCTCCCCGGGCACCGTTTGCAGGTATGGCCTCCTGCAGGGTGAATCGACATCTGCAGGGGCCCAGCAGCAGCTCCCAGAACTGGGCCTCAGCAGGGAAGGGAAAAAGAGAGCCATCAAGAGAGAAGAGAAAGCAGCAGCTGGCTGTGAGAGAGGAAAGAAGGCCCACTGCTGACCACCTCCCATGCACTAAGGACACTCTTGTGACACTGCTCACTAGGCCGGCCTCCAAGCCCATCTCTCAATGCATGCCACCTCCATCCTAAGCATCTTCACAGAATATGTGAGCTGTGGCAGAAAGAACACAGGCCCTGAAGCCTGGTAGGCCTGGCAGTGAGTTCCAGCATAGATACGTGCTAGATGTGCAAAAGGGGCCACACACCTCGCTTGAGTTCATTGGCTCTGTGCTTAAAACCAGGAGGTGATATACCCATTGGGTTGATGCAATGATGAGAGATGACATCTAAAAATTCCTGTACACAGAAGCTGCTCCATAAACCGCAGCCACTACTCTCCAGGCCCGTATCATGCTACGCTGTTTCCCCACACATGTCCTCCCTCTCTGCTCCCTAGACTGGGAGCCCTTAAAGGGCAGATCTAAGCATGTCTTCCCCCTCACCGGGCATCTGACACATAGTAGGTGCTCCATAAAGGTGGGCCAGTGAATGCATGGCCTGAGAAAGTGTTACTCCAAACCATAGCTTATTACTCAGCACCATGAAATGCCATTACAAATGTGAGCCTAGTTGTTTGACTCTAAGGCTAGAGAAAGTAAAAAACCAGCATGACCAGTTAGTCACAAAACAGGTTATGGCCCACTGGTCCAAGCCTCCCAAGTGCCACTGGGATCAGCCTTGACTCCATCCCCACCTCTGCCATCACCCGCCCCTGATAGCAGAGGGGCCCGGGCAGAGATGAGAATGTGATACAGGGCCATGGTTGGGTCGCCTGCTCCCTCAACCAGAAGTGCTTCACAAAGGCTGGGGAGCAAGTCCCTCACAGCCTGCATTTGGAATCCTTGACCTCACCAGGCCTCACCCAGGGAGCCAGAAACAATGAGTTATTAAACACTTCCCGACTGAAATTAACCCCTGCGAACGTAATGCAGAGTTCTGTTAAGAATGTGCCTTAGATAGACTGGAGAAGAGTAACTCGGCCTGAAAAAGATGTTTGGGTTTTTTTTTTAAGATTTTTATTTATTCATTTGAGAGAGAGAGAAACAGAGAGAGCACAATCAGGGGGAGAAGCAGAGGGAGAAGCAGACTCCCCACTGATCTGGGGGCCCGACATGGGGCTCGATCCCAGGACCTGGAGATCATGACGTGACCGGAAGGCAGATGTTCAACCACCTGAGCCACCCAGGTGCCCCCAAAAGATGTCTTTAAATAAAGAAAGCACAGAGAACGTGTGCAGATGATCTTGCAGGTTAAAAAAAAAACCAGCAAAGAATCAAGACAATTGATTATGGTTGATAAGCCTGTAGAGAGAATGGTTCCATACAATGATCATGGAGGAGAAAATAAACTGTACCTTAGAAAACCAGTTTAATAAAAAGGTAATTAAGTCAAAACAGTTTAGCCACTTAGAGAAAACATAACCTTTTTCTTTTTCAGAAGAAAGAAAGCACATGAATGTTGCTTTACATAAATACTTGACAGTTTTAAGTAACAAAATGGCTTGAGAATAAATAGATATGGCTTCCCCCCCCCCAACTTTATAATGACAGCCTGGTTCTCAGATTCAAAGGAAAGACCTAAAGACGGGTACCTAATTAGAAGGTGATTCCTTATTTTTCTCAGTGAGAAGATCCAAAAGGTCTGGGGTCAAACAAACTTTAAAAAGGAAGAAGAAACAGTCAAACATCTGCTTATACTATGTGTTAATTTGAGATTATATAAGATAAAATAACTAAAAAACATTGCTTCTCACCTAACACCCACTCATGTCATGAACCAACAGACACTGCATGGATGGGTGAAACACATTTGGTTATGGATATGGTATCGAAAGTGTTTGCTTAAAATTCTTTATTAAAAATGAATTCTTAGGGCCCTTTGGACAAGATACTTTCTAAGGACTGTAACAGAATACAGCTCTGGCTTTTCTCAAGGACAGTATGGGGGCGGCTGGGGTGGAGCGCAGCTCTAGATGTGGACATGTGGCATGAAAGAAGAAAGACAAAAGGCTTTCTGCTGACTTCAGTGCAGCTAAGCGGAATGAGCTGTAAGAGGCAAGAACGTTTAGAAGAGTAGGGGAAGCAGGTCAAAGGGAGGGAAATAAAGAACAATTCCACAGAAAAAAAGGGGGGGTCAGTCTGCCCAGGGGCAAGGCTTGAGTCACTGCATGGCTTTCTGTTAATAAGAAATGCACTGTCTGGTGAGGGAGAAAGTAGACAGAGGTGACGGGAAACCACAGGGAACCTTTGCTGCCTTCCCTGGCCGATTCAGTGCCCCTCTTCAGGCTTCACTTACACCCCCAGGTGTAATGGTCCCGCTAAAGCGTGAGCCCCCGGAAGGCAGAAGGAAGTGTAACACTGAAGCGTGTGGGCCTCCTGAAACAAAAGTCACATTGCCCAATGTTTCCGCCCTCAAGTGCTGAGCCGACTGTTTGGCCCCATCAGGCGCGCAAGCGGTGCCTGTTGCTGAGTGGAGAGAAACCTGCAATGATGATTCTTTTTGACAAGAAGCTGAGAATCCAAGAAGACGGGGTCTGAGAGAAACACAGAGGGCTGAAAGCGGAACATAACCGCACAGCAACGGCTCTTCCAAGCAGTCTGAAATTTCAAACTGTTATAAGCATAACTACCCTGAGCTCCCCAACAGCCACTCTGGAGAGAACACCTAGAGCACCTGCAACACCAGAACATGGCCGTTATTAGTGACGGTGCACTTGATGGTTTCATGGTGTTTCACCTATGACGACAGAGAGCAATGCGGAGTCTGTCAACATTATAACTAACGATGGTTTGCAACTCTTTTCAGTTGGCGTTTTTAAAAGATTTTACTTATTTGCTTGTTTGTTTATTTGAGAGAGAGAGCACAAGCAGGGAGAGCAGCAGGCAGAGGGAGAGGGAGAAACAGACTCCCCGCTGAGCAGGGAGCTTGATGTGGGACTGGATCCCTGTACCCTGGGATCATGACCTGAGCTACCCAGGTGCTCCTCAGTCGGCATTTTTAACAGCTTTAAGGACAATCGGAGCTAAAAGTTGCTACTCAAGTATCTACTTAAAGAACATTTCTTTAATCAACTACATTGTAAATACTTTGTTACAGTATCTGAAAACCCCTGAGTGAGTGCTTATGGACAGATGAACAGGAAACAGAAGTAAAGTTAAAATCCAACATTTTTTTTCCTTTGAAGATTACAATTTAAAGGTGGACAAACAGAATGATACATAAATAAACTGGACTGGGGCTTAAAACTTTTGAAACCTTTTCCAAAACTGAAACATGAGGTTAATAAAAATTAATCTAAAAGGATCAACAAACAGCCCCACATCAAAAGACTTCTAGAAGGATGATCCAAGAAGAGTAGTGTGTAATTTTTTTTCAGAAACAATTGCATTTACTTCCTGAATACCATTTTTCATTAAAAAAACAAGCCAGGTAGCCTTATAGAAATGGCTGATTCTGGGTCTGGGGCAGGAAGGGTAACAAGCCTGAAACACCTTGTCAAAAACTATAAACATCTTGTCAAAGCAAAGAAGCCATCAAAGAGTAATAGAGTCATGTCAAAAGAATTCAGAAGTGAATGAGAAAAGGCTCACACTGGCCACAAATGAGACAATATGAGTATCAGTAAGAATAACTGCAATGGAGTAAAACATGTCAAACAGGTTTGTTGTCTCAAATCGATATATGTTATATGATGTATGTTTCATAGTGATTTTTAAAAAAAAAAATCAATGATGGCCTTTGGAGAATGCTGGGGAACCAACTCACTTTTCTGAGAACTGGTAAATTAAGGGAAAGAATCAAACATTTGTCCTGCCTGTCCCATATGAACTTAGGATAAGCAAATAGTCGATGAGGAGAAGTTTCACTTTATAGGAGTATTCTGCCTGACAAGTGAAGAAGGAATGGAGAGAATGATACAATCAACATCTTGCAACCTCTAAGGTAATCCAGCACCTGGGCCATGGTCACGAACGGATGCTAACATTACAAAGAGAGACAACCAGGCTTCAAGAGCCTCATGACTGAAGGATGGGCCACCCCCTATAAAGCAAGGCTCTGGATTTGTTGCCGGTTTACAGGGGATCCAGGAGTCCAGGAATATGTCCAATAGCACCCTAAGGTGCAGTCAACAAAATTCAGACTCTAGGAAACCCTACAAGCAAATGACTTAGCTTCTTCAACCAAAAATAAACAAACAAATAAACAATGCAATGGGAAGGGAAAGAGATGGGGCAACCTAGATTATAAGAGACCCAGGGACAATGAACCAGTCACAAAGTATGGACCTTCCAGATACCAGATTCGAACAAATGTCTTTTTAAATATTTCAACTATGTGTCATCTGGTGATAAGGAAACATTGTTAGTTGTTGTAGGTGTAAAAATGATATTGTGATTACGGTTTTGAAAAGAGTCCTAATCTTTAAGAAATACATGCTGAAACACTTCCGGATTGTTAAAATGCTCTAAATGTGCAAGGAGAAGAACAATATTCTACAGTGAACCTAGAAGATGAAGAGAAAAATCTAAGTGCTGGCATTAACTTGTCCTGGTGTAACCAGGAGTTTCATAAGTGATTCAGCTCACCATGCTATACACAGCAACACACCTAAAAAGGAAGATGGGGTTTTTAAAGGCGACAGGATATTAAAGTGTGTGTGTGTGCGTGTGTGTGTGTGTGTGCGTGTGTGTGTGTGTGTGAGAGAGAGAGAGAGATACCTGAATTTGTTAAGGGCACGAGATATCCGCAAATATTTTAAAATAAAGAACTGATCCAAAAGTATTTTCCTTTTCTAGTACTACAGTTTATTCTTTGCAAATAATTACAAAATACATCTCAAGTAACCGAAATTGTGATTCTCTCCCTAGAAGACATGCATTTTAAAAGAAACCCTAAGGCAACTAGGACTTACACTGTATTTACTTTGTACATTGTACAATGCTTAATCTTAATTCCTTTGTCAAAATATACTTTTAGCTACTACTTAAAAAACCATAGCAAACAACAAGCATGTTCAAAAGTGTGTTCTCCACCGCAGGTCTACATGCATGGACCTTGAAACAAAACAGCAAGGCCACCTCTGGGAACATCCTGAATTTTGATTTTGTTGTTGGTGGTGTGTGTGTGTGTGTGTGTGTGTGTGTGTGTGTGTGTGTGTAGTGAGGATACAACTTTATTTTTCTCTGCCATGTTTTACCTTTCTGTTCAGCTGTGAGATATAATTGACACATAACATTGTGTAAGGCTAAGGTATAGAATGTAATGATTTGATACACTTATATAGTACTACATGATAATGACAATAAAGTTAATTAACACATCCTTCCCTTCATATATAAACCCCATTTTGCTGTGTGTATGTCATAGTGGTGAGAACATTTAAGATCTACTCTCTTGGCCACTTTCAAGTATTCAATACAGTTCTGTTAACGAGAGTCACCCAGAAGTCCTTAAACTTATTTATGTTATTACTGGAAATATGTACTTTTGACCAACAACTCTCCTTTCCCCCACCCCACCCCCAGACCCCGAAAACCCATCATTCTACTCTCTGTTTCTGTGAGGTTGGCTTTTTTAGGTTCCACAAAGTGAGATCATGCAGTCTTTGTCTTTCTCTGTCCCTTGTATCTCACTTAGCATAATGCCCTCAAGGTCCATCCATGTCATCAAAAAAGGCAGGATTTCCTTCTTTCTATGGCTAATATTCTACTGTATATACACATCATATTTTTTTATCCATTCATCCACTGATGGACACGTAAGTCATTTTAATATCTCAGTTATTATGAATAACGCTGCAAAGAACATGGAAGTGCACGTATCTCTTAGAGATAACGACTTCATTTCCTTCAGATAAATACCCAGAAGTGGGATTTCTGGGTCATCTAATAATTCTATTTTTAATTTTTTGATGAACTTCTATACTGTTTTCCATAGTGATTATAACAATTTACATTCTGATTTGGGGTTTCTTGAGATGTGTTAAGGAAGGCTGTGGTTTTGGTTGTTTAGGTGTAAAAGTGATATATTGTGATTATGATTTCTAACGGAGTCCTCATCTTTGAGAACTGTGTGCTAAAACATGACAGAAATGTGGTAGATCACCCGCCTAGCCCTCAACACCCCATTCTCTAAGAGCTGGCCCCTCATCTGGTGGGGGCAAGCCTCAACAGGCACTTCCGTCTGTCCATCGCCGGTACTCCCTCCACACTCACGGCTCAGCAGTAGGCCCTGGCGTCACCCAGACCTACTGAAACAGAAGCTACTGTGTAACAAGGTCTCCAGGGGACTGACACGTACAGTGTTATTTGAGAAGTGTTGGTCTCTACCACATGAGTCCCTCACCCAGATGTCAGAATCACTTGTGCAGCCTCCTCCTGCCTCTCTCCTCCCAGGCTGGCCCACATCAGTAGGGGGGGTCATTTCCAGGTTGAAGACAGTCCCCCCGGGGGACTCTCTACACCTCCACCACTCTCCTAAGCCCCTTTTTAGGAAGGAGGAAAAGTCTGCATCGAACAACAGGGTCAGATGCTTGTAGACCCCAGGCCTGATGATTTCTGGGGCACCTTTCAGGGCTACGAGCCAACAGGTCTGCAGAAGTACCACTGAGAAGGCAGCAGCAAGCAAGTGCACAAGGGGGAATTCACTTCATTCTCACTTTAGATGAAATAAACTGATCCAGACACTCAACCAATCCCTCTCCCTGAAAGGAGATGAAGTTCCTCATCCTCATCACAGATCTAACCACACCAGATCGCTGCCTTTAGCCCCCACCAGAGTGAAAGCCACAGAAAGGCAGAGAGGACACTGCTGTGTCTGCCCCTATCCACCCAGCACCAGCCTAATGTCTGGCCTATAGTAAGCATGTAATAAATATTTGCTGAATGAAAATACACTCTTAATTTCTAGGTGCCAGGTGCCTTTATCCTCATCACATCACCCCTCATACTCTTCCAGAATGTGACCCCAGCCATCAGCAGGGGGAATCTAATCTCCCTCCCTGGACCCTCGAATTTGGGCAGGCTTGAGAGCTCTTGGAACAGGAGAGTGCAGGGAAGTAATGCTGGGTGACTTCCAAGGCTGGGTGATGAAAGCCTAACATGCAGTTTCCAGCCCACTTGCTGGAATACACTGAGGACTACCATGCTGTGAGGAAACCAAGTCACACTGAGAGCCCACACACAGGCACTCCAGGCGGCCACTGAGTTGCCAAGTTGCTGAGTCATCCCGGCTTGGGCCAACACTGGCGTGTCAGCGCCTTCAGATGATCCCAGCCCCCTGTCGTTGAGTGGCCCCAGCTTTCCAATCTTTCCAGGAGAGGCCCCAGCCGTTGTGGGGCTGAGACCAGCCATCCTCACCATGCCCTGTCCGAATTCTTGACCCACAAGATCTGCAAGCATAATAAAATGGCTCTTTGAAGGGGCTACATTCAGAGTAGCTTGTAATGCGGCAGGAGTAACCGGCGCACATGCCGAGGTAACTACTGCTACTCCCAGTTTATGAAGAATCTGGTTCCCAGAGAGATAAGATAACCTGTCTGAGGGTGGGGAGCTGATATCCCAGCTGCCAGCCAGTCTGGATTCACAGCCTATCTTCTTGCCCCCAGCCTGGCTTCTTGCCCCTGTTCCTGCTCATATTCTTTCAATCAGTGAAGATTTTCTGAGTCATAAGCTCCAGATACTGTGGCTATACCGAGAAAAACGTCAAGATACCCAAGTGCACACATGAATACACGTAGTATGCTCAAATATGAAAGCAGGCCAAATTAGGCCTGCCTGCCCTGATAAATTCTTAGCGGACATTGTTTCAGACAGAATGGCTCCTTGGTCTGGGAAGTATTTATTGAGAGTCTGGGGGGAACAGAGGCACTGGGCTAGATGACAGGAATGTGAGTCAGGGGCCCATTATAGGAGAGGAGTCAGGAAAGGATAAAAAGAGAAGGAAAGATATTTCTTTCTTTGACATTAGATAAAAAGAGGATAAAAGGAAATATAAGTGTTCTAATAGCAATGTAAAAACATAAAGATGAGGGTACATAAGGGAACTGATGCCTTCTCTTATGCAGGAATCAGGATCATCTGTTGGTAAGGGTCAGGTGGGAGAAGAGAATCTGAGAAGCTTAAGAAAACAGTCTAGAATAAGCTCAGTGCAAATGCACTATGGAATTTCCTTTGCATATTTTGTGTGTTTTCAGTTACAAAAGAAAATTTTTTGTGGTGAGAGTGGGTGGGTAAGAGGTGAGTGGAAGTGTTGCCGGGCGGCCATATGGGCCCACCCAGCAGAATAGGCCATGGCCCCTTGCTCCATTCTCACCATCCCTCCAGAGCCCACAGTAAGGCCAGAGCTAAGAGTCACATGGGTACCCTGGAGCTGTGCCCAGGTAGGGGAGAACCGATTCGGAGCTGGGCTCAGCCGCCTCCAGTAACGGATCCAGATGCCAAGCAGGCAGGATACAGATGAGGAGAGGGTGGTCACAGAGTCAGGGAGATGTTGGCAGGTGGAAAGGAAAGGTTATGATGACTGACCAACTGTATAGGGCTGAGGATCCAGGGGGTGGAAACACACCCTCAAGAACATCTGCAGGGCGCTTTGTAGACCCAGACAAAATGGCGGACAGTACAGAAGCTCTAAAGGAAAGGAAGAGACAAAGAAGTGGCCAAGGATTGGGGAGGAGGTCTCCTTCTTCTTCCCCCCACCTGCATCTCTCTACACAATATTGCTTTCCATAATTCCCCTCTCAAAAGACTCTCCAGAACACTGTCACCATGGAATGGGAGATTATCTATTCATATAAGTCTCCCAGTGTTAGAAGCCTTCAGAGGATCTCAAGGTTAAACCTCTCTTGGAAATGACAGCTATTTCTTCTAAACACCTAGAACTAGCACTACGTGAAACAAGCTGGATTTAGCAGTCCATAAAGGGGATGTGCCTCAGTGAATGCTAACACACCCTTGAGGTCAATAGCTCTAGAATCAATATTTATTGTGTAAATGAATATTGCCTTTGAAACAAAGAACATATTTGGGGAAAGTTCCCATTCTTGGTCCTGGAACTCAAAGGCCACCACAATCTGGCAAGGTTTGACATTGACAACCTCACTTGCATTTATACCCAGCCCCCAGCCCCAATTCCAGCTGGACTGTCCTGGTGCCCACACATTCTTCCCCAGAGGGCACATAGATGTTCTCATCCATGAAATCTGGTTCCTTATTCCTTACATCACAAAATGCCCTCCATCTTCATGGCTTGAGGTCAACTCCAAACCCTGTCTTGGGCCACCCCCTCCCACTACATTCTCAGATTTACAAACTTCAGCATTAATAGAACAAATCACTTCTAGTCATCATATACTGCCTTGTAACATCCTTTGAATTACTGTCTTAGACTGGGAGTTGGTAAACTTTTTCTTAACTTTTTTTTCTCCATATAGTAAATATTTTAGGCTTTTTGGGCCATACAAACTATTGCAACTACTCAACTCTGGTGTTATAGTGAGAAAGCAGCCATGGCCAATGAAAAATGAATGATCATGGCTGTGTTCCAATAAAACCACTTTTTTGATTTAAATTCAACTAGCCAACATATAGTACATCAATAGTTTCAGATGTACTGGTCAATAATTCATCAGTCGCATATAACACCCAGTGTTCATATCACGTGCCCTCCTCAATGCCCATCACCCAGTTTCCCCCATCCCCCTACCCACCTCCCCTCCAGCAACCCTCAGTTTGTTTCCTATAGTTAAGAGTCTCTCGTGGTTTGTCTCCCTCTCTGATGACTTCCCATTCGGTTTTCCCTCCCTTCCCCTATGATCCTCTGCACTGTTTTTTATATTCCATATATGAGTGAAACCACATGATAATTGTCTTTCTCTGATTGACTTACTTCACTCAGAATAATACCCTCCAGTTTCACCCACGTAGATGTAAATAGTAAGCATTCGTCCTTTCTGATGGCTGAGTAATATTCCATTGTATATACATACCACATCTTCTTTACCCATTCATCTGTTGATGGACATCTCGGCTCTTTCCACAGTTTGGTTACTGTGGAAATTGCTCCTATGAACATTGGGGTACAGGTGCCCCTTCGTTTCATTACATCTGTAAATTTGGGGTAAATCCCCAGTAATGCTATTGTTGGGTCGTAGGGTAGCTCTATTTTTAACTTCTTGAGGAACCTCCAAACTGTCTTCCAGAATGGCTATACCAGTTTTCATTCCTACCAACAGTGTAAGAGCTTTCCCCTTTCTCCACATCCTTGCCAACATTTGTTGTTTCTTGTCTTGTTAATTTTAGCCATTCTGACTGGTGTGAGGTGGTATCTCATCATGGTTTTGATTTGTATTTCCCTGATGCTAAGTGATGTGGAGCATTTTTTCATGTGTTGTTGGCCATCTGTGTGACTTCTTTGGAAAAACGTCCGTGCGTGTCTTCTGCCCACTTCTTGACTGGATTATTTGTTTTTTGGGTGTTGAGTTTGATAAGTTCTTTATAGATCTTGGATACTAGCCCTTTATCTCCAATAAAACCTTATTTACAAAAATAATCAGCAGGCTACATTTGGCCTATCGGCCACAGTTTGCCAATCTCCATCTTAGACTGCTATTTTAACCCTTATTATCTCCTAAATTATATGTCTTGTCACTTAAAACAGATTTAAGTTCCTTAAAAGAAGGGACCAGGGGGCACCTAGGTGGCTCAGTTGGTTAAGCAACTGCCTTTGACTCAGGTCATGATCCTGGAGTCCCAAGATTGAGTCCTGCATCAGGCTCCCTGCTCAGCAGGGAGTCTGCTTCTCCCTCTGACCCTTCTCCCATCATGCTATCTCTCTCTCTCTCTCTCTAAAATAAATATGTAAAATCTTAAAAAAAAAAAAAGAAGGGACAGGTATATATTTTCATTTACTCTTGGCCCCTACCTGGTATAGTATTACACATATAAAGAATATACACATTTTTGAATAATCATTTGAGTATATATTGAATGATGTGTTACATATCACAATTTTTTGTTGTTTAAGTGCGTATACTGATGGCGCAAACATTAATTCCTAACTAGTACTAACTTAATTGAACTGTGTGCCATAAAGTGGTTTGTTCTGTTTTGATTTTAACTTTCCTGGTCTGCTCTTTCGCCAGATATTTTTCTTCTAATCACTTCCACAGATGGCCTAATCCATTCATCCTACCAGCTACATAACAGACTAGCACATTCCACAAGCTAGCTGACATCAGTAGGACTTAGGCTCTCTGCAGACAGAAGTGCCAACTTCAGCATTCAGCTTCCCCCATCACATCACAGAAGTTTGGAGAGAGAAAGGTTTGCACGGGCAAAAGGGAAGCTTTCGGGAAAAAGAGAGGAAATCTATCACTGCTGTTCCCCACAGAAGCAAACATGAAACAATTACCCGTAACCAAAATAAAATTAACTTCACAGTGGGTTAGTGACAGTTCCTGTCAGATGCTTCTAGCTTGCTTTTAAATCGACAACTGCAACAGAGAGAAGAGAAAGTAGACATCTTATAAGAGTTTCAAATATGCAATAAACTACACTGTCCCCCAAAACCCTGCCTTTGACTATGTTAAAGTAGATTCTATATAAGGAGCAAAAAAGTAATAAAATGACAAATAGGTCACAGAAAGCCTGAGACTTTACTTCTTGCCAGTAGTGACCTTTGACGCCGATAAAGTCCCCACTTCCTTTTACCACCTCAAATGAAGGCGAGAACAGCTAAGTGCAGGCAACGCACATCCCTGTCCCCCAAGTGACCCTCGCGCATGCTTAGAGATTCAAACAGCTGTACAGGTCCGTTAGGAAAACAGACGTTTCCGCCCTCCCCCAAACTTCCCCTCCCCAGCAGCAACTACTTTTACCTCCTTTAGTTGATCTGGTACTTGCTTCCCAGTCTAAGGAAGATGCCATTGTTGCTGTGCGCCTTGATGTCTTCATTCTCGGCCATTATGTGCCGCTTTCCTACATGGAAGCTGAGGTCTGCTCTCCTCACTCATCCCGTGGACACACCTCCCACCCTCCCCCACCTCCGAGAGGGTTTGGCCATCATTCTGGATGGGTCAGCGTTCACTCTCTTTCAGGGCTGAATTGTTTCTCCCCAAAATTCATTTGTCCCAAACCCGAGTATGTCAGAATGCAACCTTACTCAGAAATAGGGTCACTGCAGATGTAATTAGTTAAGATGAAGTCTTTAGGGTGGGCCTAATCCAGTTTGACTAGTGTGCTTATAAAAAGGAGAAACTGGGACACAGAGACACCACGGAGTGAAGTGGGTGTGAAGAGACAAAGAGAAAAGACGGCCATCTACAAGACAAGGAAAAAGGCCTGGAACACATTTTTCCCTGCAGAACTGCAAGAGAACCCATTTCTGTTGTTAAAGCCCCCCAGTGTGTGGCACTTGGTTCTGGCGGCCCCCACAAACTGATGCAGATGATTACAGCATTGGAAGGACACAAACTTTACCGAAACCCTAGCCACATGGTACACTATTTCTTTTCACAACTTGTTCCCCCTGGAGCTGACACCAGTCTTATTTGTTCCTTTGCTTAGTTTCCATTTTCTTACTGAAAATTTCATTCAAAAACTGATTCAACTCCAAACTCTTCCTCTCTTGTCTACATTGCTGCTTGAGAGGTCCAGGTGGGCAGATGGTCTGTTCATTTCACCTTCCCTCAGAGCTTTCCGGCCATTGGGAGGAGGTGCATGAACATCAGGGGGCACCAACCATGTGGCAAGGGGGGGCTCCACCTTAATGAAAGATCAAGAGATGGTACCATCCAGAAGCATGAGGAGTGACTGCAGCTTTGGGAGCAGAGGCAAAATACCACCATAAATGGGGCCCTCTGAAGACACCTGTGCCAGAAGGGAGCCACAGCCACAGGCTACAGGTGGCAGAGAAGCACAAAGGCAGATGAGAACCAGGGCTGAGGGAGGGAAATCTCTAGAGGGAGGGGTGCTTGATTAAGAGACATTCCTGGGATTTAAAAAAAAATGTCTGCATAAACAAATGGCATTCTAGGAAATGTGAGCGCAAGTTAAAATGTCCCTATTTAAAGATAAAATGACACCTTTCCTCCACACCAATACCCAACTTCCCAAATTCTACCTTTGCAACTGGAGTAAATTTCTTTAAAAAAAAAAAAAGGAGGGGAGGTGCTTTCTAGATAATCTCAATCAAAGAAACAGAGGCCAGAGAAAATTGGTCAAAGAATCATAGATAGAGCTGAAAGAAAATTATATAGTCCAGACTCAGTTGCAAAAAAATCTAGGATGCAGACTTTACTCCAGAGCTTTTCTCAGTCAAGATCAAAAGTTCTCAATGATTTTTTATGTGTTGTATCATCACATTCCACATAGGTTTTGGCAATTCCCAAGAATTCATGCAGTAAACCAAAAATATACAAATAATAAGGATCAGGAAAAACACAGGTAAAAAGGTCAAGAGCCAGGGAAAGTTACGACACCAGCGTGTGCAGTATATGTCCGCCATATAGAGGCTTCCTGCTTAGTCGAGGCAATTTGCCTTTTAGTTTCCTGACAACCAGACCAAAAAGGGAAACATGATCTCACATTGTTCACGGGAGCAAACAGGGTAGGGCGGGGGGTGGGGGAGCCCACAGCAAAAGAAAAACTAACTGGCAGAAAGAACTTTGCATGCGGCACTTCATATAGTAGTGTTCTTAAGCCGAGGGCAAACCAGGTCACAAAGAGCTTTCTGGAAAGAAAGGAAAGAAAGGAAAGAAAGGAAAGAAAGGAAAGAAAGGAAGAAAGAAAGAAAGAAACAAAGAAAGAAAGAAAGAAAGAAAAGAAAAGAAAAGAAAGAGAAAGAAGGAAGGAAGGGAGGGAGGAAGGAAGGGAGAGAGAGAAAGAAAAAGAGGAAGGAAAGAAAGAAAGAAAGGCAGAAAGAAAGGGAAGAAAAGAAAAAAAAGAAAAAAGGAAGGAAGGGAAAGAAAGAGAAAGAGCAGAACCGAATAAAAAATATCAGAGCATATCTCATATAGTAAAGGTAAATGTTTTTTTGTGACATAAGTATTTCAATCATAACTAAGGATGGTCATGTGCATCAGGCTGCAACGTAAAATATATGATCACAAAAATTTGAAAAATTGCAGGAGGAACTAGTAAGTGGACTTAATTTCTAGCCTGGCCGGTGCCTGTTCCCTCCTGGGGCTCCGTCCCGGATGCTGCACTGGATCTCAGTCCTGACCCATCCTCTGCCCAGTCTCCCCCTTGGCCTTGGACTCTGTCCAGTGGTCCTGCTTTGCACCTTCTAGGTCTTTCCCCAGTGGCAGCAACTTTGGGCCAGGCAGCTTGGTCTCCCTCTCTCCTCCTGGCCCCTCAACTTTCTGGCACCCATCTCTGAATCCCCTGTCATCTCACTACCCTGGTCAACACTGGTCACCCTTCTCTCTCTCTTTCTTCTGTGAAAGCTTTAATCAGGGATGGGAGAAACAGAAGAGTACTTTGTCCTTCCCATTCCAGACTGTATCTCCTTCAGTTTCTCCACACTGCTTTTGAAAATGTGAACCAATTACTTATACACCTATGTTCATAGCAGCACAATTCACAATAGCCAAAAGGTAGAAACAACCCAAGTGTCCACCAACTGAGGAATGGATAAGCAAAATGCAGTATACCCATACAATGGAATATTATTCAGCCTTACAAGGGAATGAAGTTCTGGCACACACTACACCATGGTTGAACCTCGAGGACAGTATGTTAAGAAGCCAGTCACAAAAGAACAAATATTATATGATTCCACTTATATGGGGTACCTAGAATAGGCAAAAATCATAGACACAGAAAGTAGAATAAAGGTTACTGGGGGTTGGATAGAAGGAACAGTGGAGAGTAACTGCTTAATGGGTACAGAGTTTCCATTTGGGATGGTGAAAAATTCTGGAAATACATAGTGGTGATGTTGCTCAACGTCACGAATGTACCTGATTTGCCACTGAACTATATACTTAAAGTGGTTAAAATGGTAAATTTGATGGGGGATTTTTGCCACTATTTAAAAAAATGCATAACCTCAGTCTAATCATGAGAAAACCTAGTCTGAGGGAAATTCAACAAAATACTGATCAAAAATACTCTTCAAAAGTGTCAAGATCATGAAAGACAAGGAAAAACTAAGCAAATGTCATAGAATGCAGAGTACTGAGGAGAAATGACAACTAAATGCAATGTAGGATCCTGGATAGGATCCCATGAACAAAAAGGGACATTAGTGGAAAAACTTAAAAATTAAACATGATCCTTAGTAAATAGTATTACACTAATGTTGATTTCCTGGTTCTGATAACAGTACTGTGATTATGTAAGATGTGAACATTACGGGAAGCTGAGTGAGGGATATATGGAAACCATACAAATTTTGCATCTTTTCTTTAAGTCTAAAGAAAAAATTAAAAGTTCAAAATTTTAAAAAAATCAACCCACCCTTAAAAAATAGTGTAATATATACCAATGTACATTAGTTAATCCTTACCCTGAAAGTGGTCAGTTCACATGTGAAGTACCCAAATCAGAAAAGAACGCTCCAGGGACAGTGGGTCAGCCTTTCAAAGACTAATCAAAGTCCATCTGCAGCAGAGTTAGCCAACTGGCGTAATGGAAATGAGCAATGGCTCCGTGTTCTCCGGTTTGGGAGAAAACAGCGTGCTGGCAGCTCGACCCTAGCAAGAACCACACAGAAGGATCTAGGAACACCAGCAATCCATCGCTTTCAGAAAAGGGGCCCTGGACTCTGTCAAGACCCTTGATCAACCATTAAAGAAGGGCCCTGTCCACTCCCTGGGGGCTAGCCAAATTCTGCCGCTGGAACACCACCACATCTGCATTGGCTGTCTCTCACTTGGCTACAGAGCTGGAACTCTGCAGAGCATGAGGGACAGACAGGGCTCCCTCCAGGCCTACTTTCTAATGAGTGTTTAATGAGCGGCCGAAAGTGGTCTGAGACTTGCTTTCCCTGTAACATACCTCCTGGTCATGGGACTGTGGGAAAGGACACACAGGCTCCCGTCAGCTATTTCCCAAAAGAATGTGACAATTCTTCAAAGGACAAGCCAGTTTATGTCAGTTCACAACAGATAATGTCTTGGGATTCCTGAGAACACGTTTATGGCTCTGTGAACACGTGCTGGTTCAGGCCTACACCCCCCCAGAGCAGAGCCCTCCAGGGATGAGGTCTCCAGCTGGGCTGCTGCTGTCTCCAGAGAGGGCCTTTTGGGCAGGGACAAGCCTCCCCTGGGACACTGTCTACAATGAACTCGTCAGGCTTACTGGGGCTGGAGCATACTAAATGTCCAAAACCTGACCAAATGAATTTATTTAGCCCAGAGTCTTCAAGTTGACTCAACAGCGGAATCAATCACGAAGCCCACAACAAGAAAGCCCATGATTTATTTTCTTTAGGGCCAGATGTAATCAAGCCCATCTTCTATTTTCTTCCTCCCAAGGGGCAGACTTGTCTGTCATTTCCTGTCCTCATCTCCCTGCTTCCTCATTCCCCTCTTGCTGGTCAGCCCAGCTGTTTCCAGCCATCCCAACTCCTGGCTCTTCTTCAATGCAACCCGAGACCCCAGCAGCCCTAGGAGAGGGTGGCTTCAGTGAGAGTCTCAGCTAGGATCATCAAAACCCCAGGACAGTCTACAGAGCAACAGGGCCATCTGACAAACTTTACAGCCCACTGGCTGAGTGAAACCTCCTTTGCAACTTCCTCAAACTCTGCAAAGATGGAAGCTGTTTTCCACACAGGCTGCCACCAAATCGACTGCCCCTTTGGCTCTACCTGACATGGAGATCGAGAAAAACAACACCCTCACCTGAAGCTAATATAACACTGTATATTAATTTTACTGGAATTTTAAAAAAAGAAAACAGCATCCGTGGTGTGGCAGGCAGAACAGATACATCCTAATCCTTGGAGCTGTGAATACCTGGCAAAGGGACACTACAGTTGCAGATGGAATGAAGCTGGCTAATCAGCTGACCTTAAAATCGGGAGATTACCCTGAATTATCCTGGTGGACCTAATGTAATCCTAAGGGTTCTTCAAAGTTTAAGTTGGGGGCAAAGAGAAGGTCAGAGCGATGTGATGTGACGTGAGGAGAGGACCCCCTGCTGCAGGCTTTGAAGATGGAGGAAGGGGGCCATGAGCCAAGGAATGAGAACAGTCTCTAGATGCTGGAAAAGACAAGGGAATATCATTTTCCCTAGAGTTTCCGGAAAGGAACACAGCCCTGTCAACACGAGTTTAGTCCAGAGAGACCCACATCAGACCTCTGATCTACAGAACAGTAAGACAATAAATTCGTGTTGTTTTAAGCCACTAATTCTGTGGTCATTTGTCATGGCAGCAGTAGGAAACAAATACACCTGGCTATCAAATACCAGAGTAGCTTGTTTCAGGTCTAATAAATGCGTGAGTCCTGAGTAAAACTATCTTCAAAAGTCCACAACCCTTGCCTCCCCTGAAGGCCTGGCTCCATGCCACTGGCTACCATTGGCCTCCATTCCCGTAGGCCTTACCTCCAAAGAAGCCAGTGCCTGGGGACAGAAAACACATGTGGTTTTGTGTCACAGGGCAATTCTAAATAGAACACTTTGCCTGTGCCGTTTTTATGAGGTATTTGCTTGACACAGATCTTTAAAAAGAAAACCCACTCAGAGTTATTTCTGTAACTGAAGGTGGGCAAGAATGGGGAATAGTAAAATGAGATTATTACTTATGAAATGAGCAATGGAAGTCAAGCCTTTTCTTACCTATCCTTTAATACATCACTCTGCAACTAAGAATGGTGAGGACAATTTCCATTTTGGACCACCCCAACCTCACAGCACATGGGTCTGAGTCTCAGTGTTGTTCTTCAAAGGCCTCAAAGCTAGTAGATGCCAATCTGTTCTGGTTATTTCTTTGGCCAGTGCCAGAAACTCCAAGAGAGCCAGAACTCACTCTCTTTCAACGTACTTTGTGTGTATGTGATGAGCACCCTAAATGTGCAGAGACCCAGAATCCTCCGGAATAGAGACCGGGGGAGAAGAAGAGGAGCCACATGGCAGTCAGCACTCCATATTTCAAGAGATTTGGATTCTCCTTCCAACTAGTTGGGAGTCAGGGTTCCAACTCTAACGGTGTCCAACTGACAAAGGTCATGCTCAGTGATTCCTATTACTTAGGCTTGAGAGTAGTTAGGGCTAACAAAGGCTGGCCTAAAAATAAAAAGCCATGTTTTCCAAAGCCAGAACAACGGGCCATTCAAGCTCTATTTTTAGCAGGTCTCGCTTACCTGTGAAGCAGCATATGGCTCCTATAATTCTCCAAAGCATAAAAGCATTAAAAGATCGGAGTGGTGTGATAAATGGGCTGGTCCCCAAGTGAGCATTCCCACATTAACAAAAGTAGACAGCCAACAGTCCGGTTGGCCCAACTGGCTTCCAAAGGCACCTGCCATCACGCTGCCAACTCTTAGCCATTAGCAACAGTTAAAATATTAAGCCAACTGACAGAGGAGTTTCTGCTACCAATTTATGATATTGAAGACTCGGTGTTTTTGACAAGAGGGCGTTTTCTAAGCAATGACTCCCTAGGGAAGAAGAAAAGAATCCCAAAGCAAAACACCAGGGACTAGCTCAGGCGAAAGAGAAAAGACAGCAAGAGGAAAAGAGAAGAAAAACGTCGCATCGCTCAGTACACGGCCGGGGTGGGGGGGCCCAGCGACACTTCCCTAAAATGCAGGATGACAAGCCTGCAGAAATGAACACACTGGCTCCCTTATCTCAAATCTCCTCTGCAGAGCCCAGGGCACATACATGCGCTTCATCACATCCCCCGGAGGAAGTGTGGCAAGCCCAAACGCCGGCCACAACTAAGAAAAATAAAATAGATTTCTTCTGGGGCAGACTCACGGCAAGGAAACTCTGGAAGAGACAGTCCAACAAACCAGCCTGCCAGCCGCCCTAACGACACAGGGTGCCCTAGTCTGAGCCAATTATGGCTCCTTTCTCAACAAGTTTGGCGCAAATGAGATGCTTGACAAAGGCTAATCAAGGGCCGCAGGAAGACACTTGTATGTACAGAAGTGGTCTGGGCACAAATACTGTCGTAACGCCACAACTCTCCCACAGACCATGCTATGGATAACTTTTACTTATTTCTTTGGTTCCTTCAAGACAGACAGAAATACATCCAGACATGGGAACAGACCTTACACAACGACAGGGCCAACAGCAGGGAAGACTGCAAGCAGCCCTGACTTCCTCAGTTGCCCCTGATCACACACGATGTGCAGAGGAGACGTGAATAAGCAATACCATTAAATACTGATTTCCGGCCCAGTTTGGAGAAACGAGACCCTGGCTTTAGAGTCATACATCGTATGTTGTTTTCACTCATTCAACAAATATTTTTCTTTTGCTGTTCATTCTGGCTGAGACACAGTGCCAGATATGGGGATACCAGCGTGGAGGAGACAGCCATGGCCTTTGCCTTAGCGTCAAAGCAACTACAGTCCACAGAGAATGATTTGTGGGGTCCTTGCAGTACCTGGTGGGGCTTCCTGAGCCCAGCACGTGCCCAGTGCCCTCTCCTCCAACAGTGACCCTTCTCCCGTGCATCTGGATGTATCTGCATCCGACTTAGAGGTGGGGAGGGAGGAAAAGGAAGAGGGAATGATGTCTGGCTACAACAAATCGGATTTCCTTGCATTTTCCAGCAGACCAAGTAAAGCAAAGATAAATAAGATGTCTCATGATACCCCCTCAAAAATCAGTAACTCATCCTCAGTTGGTGGTTTCTTCTCGTTCATAATTATCAACCCAGGAAAGTGAAATTATGACAGTTGCATGCATGAATTATTTTAGCCAAACATGCTATTGACTTCTACCTCCTAAGCAAGAACTCGTCAGCTCCAGGCTGTGAGCCAGGATTTCCCAGGACAGGGTTTCAGACAGTATGGAAGGAAGGGACCAGGCAAAGACTTAGCAGAGCCCAGGGAGAGCAAGGAGGCAATGGGAAGGCACCCAGGATAGTGCTGTCAGAGCCAGCAAAAAAAAGACTAAAGAGTATCATAGCCTCCTAAGTCATCACCACAGCAAGGTTTCCCTACCTTACATCTAAAAATTAGCGCACACATAAATTTGACACACTACTGACTGAGTCCCTCATTATCAGAAGGAAGCAATGGATGGCAGAGGAGAAAGCAAAGATTCCTAAAAGAAGCTCTCCAGCTGGGGGGAGATGGGGAGGACCCGAGCTAGCACAGAAATCAGATGAGACCGTGCTCCTCCCCCTGCTGCTCTGCCCCCTGGCCCCGGCCTCCTCTCAGAGTGGGGAAACTTGCTTTCCCACAGCACTCCCCAAACTGGCCCCGGTCTCACTTAGCTATATTCCACCTCTAAAAGACATCCTTCATCAGGTTGTTTCAGAACTCTCCAGTCATGTTATTTTTTTTTAAGATTTTATTTATTTATTTATTTGACAGAGAGGGACAACCAGCGAGAGACGGAACACAAGCAAGGGGAGTGGGAGAGGAAGAAGCAGGCTCCCAGTGGAGCAGGGAGCCCAATGCGGGGCTCGATCCCAGGACCCTGGGATCAGGCCCTGAGCCGAGGGCAGACGCTTAACGACTGAGCCACCCAGGCGCCCCTCCAGTCACATTATGCCTTTAAATAGCTTTTCCTACCACTGAAGGTCCACCACCTGGATGCTCTTGACAGGACAATCTATTTTAAAACAGCAGCTCCCAAGGCACATCCAGCATAGAGCCAATGCACACATGTCAGCACCAAGGTCAATGATGACACCGGTCTAAAGAAAGTACAGCAGACAGTGGTGGCACTCTGGTGTTCAAATTACAGCTCAGGTGAGGGGGAAGAGCCTGGGATATTGGAAACTATTGGTATTTCTCACTCATGGGCCAGGCAGACACATGGTGGGACCAAGGTTACCATATGAAAAACAACATACCAACCCCGTTGGTTGTGACAGGAACATTCAAAGGAGAGTGACCCAGAGTCAATCATTAAATAGCAGGTCCACCTGGAGGTTCACATAATCCTTGTGACCTACAAATTTTCAGCAACTCTCTTTGAAAGAATGATTCAGCGCCAACCAAAGAGCACAATCTGGTTGTAATTTCAGGAGAGAATTCAAACTGTTGAGGTTAGGGATGTTTGAAAGACAACCCAATGGTCTAGTGGGGAGGCAGGACACCCCCAAAGTTAAGAAGATCCAGGAACAACAGTATATGCCTGATTATCTCTAGCAACTGATTGCCAATCACAGCTTATGTCTGGGAGGCAATAGGGAGTGGTGGGGAGCACAGCAAACTAAATTCACATACTCACCCATCTAAACAGAGCTCCCACAACTGCAGCCAAGCAGGAATGCCAGCCCAAGGACACCAGAAGACCTGGCGTTTAAGGGATCCAACATGTTACGGAAATATCAACTGGATTCTCAAACATGAGCAATTCAAGATTTATAAAACACTGTGGGCCACTATGAGATCCTGGTGTGGCTCTCACAGTTCCTAACAATCTTAAGATTATTTTCTACATTGAATTTCCAAAACACCATCCACAACAAGGACCCTTTCTACAACCTTAATGCTCATAAGTCCAGTGTTCCCGGCACTCACTCTCAGTTCACACAACTCAGTTCAGCACCATTTTAAGACATTCTGAATTCACTGGAGGCGTTTGTTTTTATATTATTTCTACATTCTGACAAAAGAAAAATGTGTAACTTCAGATGATTCTGAGTTATTTTCCAAAAGTTCTGTATATCTATCAAAATTGATGTAAATATTTGCAGTCTTCCACCAAAGAGACAAAGTCAGGGACTGCCAGATACCACCAGAGTTCTCACGTTCACCCCTGTCTTCCGTGCTGTCCTAGTGTGCGTTGCTGTAACAGGAACACCAGACACTGGGTGACTTCAACAAACATTTTTTCCTCACAGTTCTGGAGGCTGAAATTCCAAGATCATAGTGCCAGTGTGGTCAGGCTCTGCTGAGAACCCTCTTCGTGGTATCCTCATACAGGTGTTGCGAGAATGGTGGAAAGAGAGAGGTGGGGGGAGAGGAAAAGGGAGAGGGAGAGAGGGGGCGGGAAGAGAGAGAGAGAAAGCTCTCTGCTATGTCTTCTGATAAGGACACTAACCCCATCATGAGGGTTCCACCCTCATGACCTAATTACCTCCAGGAAGTCCAACCTCCAAAAGCATGTCTTTGGGGATTAGAGTTTCAACATTTTAACTCCGTAGGGACACAAACATTCAGTCCATAGTACATGCCAAAAAAATCTCTGTGTGTCTGTGCCCCCCCCTTCCACACACACACATGCACGCACATGCACAGAAAACAGATGAATACACAAACTGGGGGGCCCAAAGCTATTAGGATAGGGGAGTACGATCAGTGCACCCATCATGTGCACGGAATGTATGAGGGGGTCTTCACACATGAGAGGGCTCTGGCACGATGTACTCGTGTGGCCTTTTTGGTTGTTTATTAGTAACTCATATGAGGCCCTACTCTGTGCCAAGCTCCTACTACACACCATGTATTTAATCCTAGCGACACCAGCTGCTCTGTGGGCTCCCCCGAGGAAACTACAAGTGGGCCACTGCTTGGAAATGGCCTTCACAAAAGGAATGCAGCAAACAGAAGACAGATGGAGGGCATTGTCACTCATGAGAGAAAAAAGTAGACCTCAAAAATACGGTTTGCTTTCATGATTATTTAGACATGTGAATCCTGGGAATCACAAAGTAACAGAAAATGAAGTCCCATCTTCAATAAGTTCAGCTCTGACAATCTAATACTTTAAAAATACACCCACAGTCATGAGACTGGCAAAAATGCAGTCATATGATGCAGCAGAGACTGATGATTAACTCCCAGTGTCCCCTTCCTCCTTTTAGAAATAGAACCCTTCCCTCCTTCCAGGGTAGACAGAATAATGGCATCCCCAAATATGTCCATATGCTAATTCCTGGGACCTGGGCATAGGTTACCTAACCAGGCAGAACAAGCTTCGCAGGTGTGATTAACTTGAGGACCTTGAGATGGGAAGAATACCCTGGACTATCTGGCTGGGCCCAGCGTCATCATGAGGGCCTTAAATCATGGAAGAGAGAAGCAGATGAGCCAGAGAAGATGGGACAACAGAGGCAGGGGTGGGAGTCACGTGAAGAAGGAACCATTAGCCAAGAACTGCGGCCGCCTCTAGAAGCTGCAAAAGGCAGAGGACAGGTCCTCCCCTGGAGCCTCCAGAAGGAACGCAGCCCTGCCAACCCTTTCTGGGCTTCTGACCTTCCAAACTACAAGACAATAACTCTGTATTGTTTTAAGCCATTGAGTTTGTGGTAATTTGTTACAGCAGGAACAGGAAACTAATCTCCCACCCCCAGTTTGTGCGGGGCACATGGCTGCCCAGGCGGAAACGACATCCCCCAGACCCACCTGCGGCTAGGGCTGAGGCTTTAGCTAAATTCTTACCAACAGGCTCTGTGAGGGAATGACATGAGCAGTTTCCAAGTCACATCCTTTAAAGAGAGGAGCAGCTCAGCCTCCACCTCCCTCTCCCCGTGGGCTGGAAGGCAGACGAGTGCCCATAAGCCCCTCCTACCCCACTGACAAAGGCAAGGCCCCAGCGATGGTGGAGGGGGCAACAGGAGAGGAGGCACCTGACCCCGATGACCCTGCAGAGCAGAGCCATTCACTCATCTTAAACAGTCCAGGGGTCAGCAGGCAGTGGCCAGAGAGGAAAACAGACAGCTATGCTATCTTGGGGTCTCTGTGACAGCCATTTAGCCTATGCTCTAATATGGCTGGGATACCAAATGTTGCTGGGCATGGGAGCAGCAGAAATGTGTACACTCTGAGACTATACACTTTGAAAACCAATTTGACAGTCTCTTCTCAAGCTCACATACTCTCTCCTTCTACAAATACGCTCTCTTCTTCATTCATTAGTTTGGTCGTTCCCTCATTCACTGGGAGAATACGCTGGCACAACCACTTTGGAAATCCAGCAACTTGAAAGCCGGCAAAGTCACTCCTTGCTATACACCTTAAAAAAAAACCATATTTTACATATGCACCTAGAGACATCTATTAAAATGGTGATAGGAAGTCCATTCATAGTAGAAAAAAAATGAAGGCAATGCAAAAGTTCACCAGCAAGAGAAAGGATAAATACACAATGGCACACAAGGCAGGAAAAATAAATGAACTACAAAATGAGAGACAACAAGCAAAACACAAGTCTCTGTGCAGTTTGGCGCCAGGTTTAAAAAACTAAAAACCAAGCAAAACCAGACAATATGTTTTTAGGAGATATATGTGGAAATGATAAAACTGTTTGTTAAAGAAGGTAATGATGATTTCTAAAAAGACCCACGATGGTCGTTTCCTAATGAGAAGGCAGGGAGAGGGCACTGAGCCAGAACGCACATGGGGGGATGGGGTCATGAGTGTATATTTTATAATGACACTTGACTCCATCCACACAACATATAGTCTGTATCAAATATCATATCAGCTTTCAGAACTGTTTTGAAGGCATCGCTCCAAGTGAAATAGCCTGTATGAAGGAAAAGTTCTCACCATGGTTTGAAGAGACAGAGAGATGGGAGAAGCAAGTGAACTCAAAAGGCCGTGCAGCCTTAAGTGGTGTGTGCTCTGTCACAGTGCCAGCTAAGACTCCGTTTCTGAAACACACCATTGTGTCTCCATCGTGTCTCCTATTAGTGTTGATTTGAGCTTTATTGGGTTAATTTATACTTAATTTGCAAATCTATGTCAGGTTTATACTCACAAATGAGCTAAAAGCAAAAGGAGCTTTTATCTAGTTAAGTACCTGGATTTTCAAGTAGTATTACTATTAAAAAGGTTAAGGCAATCAAAAGGGAAGGAAAGGCTAGGGACACCTGTGTGGTTCAGTCGGTTAAGCATCGGACTCTTGATTTCACCTCAGCTCATGATCTCATGGTCCTGAGAGCAAGCCCCACATCAGGCTCCACGCTCAGTGGGGAGTCTGCTTGAGATTCTCTCTCTCCCTCTGCCCCTCCTCTCTCCCTCTCTCTTTCTCTCTCTCTCTCTCAAGTAAATAAATCTTTTTTAAAAAGGAAGGAAAATCTGACATGCACTACAACACGGATGAACCTTGAAGACATTACACCAAGTGAAATAAGCCAGTCACAAAAGGACCAATACAGTATGATTCCACGTACATGCGGTACTTGCAGCGGTCAAAAATCACAGAAACAAAAAGTAGAACAATGGACGCCAGGGGATGGAGGCAGGGGAAATGGGGAGTTGGTGTTTAAGGGGCATGGAGTTTCAGGTGGGGAAGATTAAAAAGTTCTGGAGAAGGACAGTGGTGATAGTTGTACAACAATGCAAATGCAGGGCGCCTGGGTGGCTCAGTCAGTTAAGCATCTGCCTTCGGCTCAGGTCATGATCCCAGGGTCCTGGGATTGAGTCCCATGTCAGGCTCCCTACTGGGTGGGGAGCCTGCTTCTCCCTCTCCCTCTGCTCCTCCCCCTGTTGGTGCTCTTTCTCTCTCTAATAAATAAAATCTTAAAAACACACACACACACACAATGTAGGGCACCTGGGTGGCTCAGTCAGTTAAGCATCTGCCTTTGGCTCAGGTCATGATCCCAGGGTCCTGGGATGGAGCCCCTCGTCAGGCTGCCCGCTCAGTGAGGAGTCTGCTTTCCCCTCTGCCCCTCCCCCTGCTCATGTTCTCTCTCTCTCAAATAAATAAAAAAAATCTTTTTAAAAAATAAAATAAAGAATAAAAAAATTTAAAAACACCATGTGAATGCACTTAATGCCACTGAACTATACACTCAAAATGGTAAAAATGGTTAATTTCATGTTATGCATATTGGACCACAAAAAAAATAAATAAATAAAAGCTAATAAACACTTTCAAATGTTTAAGGCAAAATAGGGCTTCTTGGAAACCATTTTCCTTGTGAGGGGACCTTCCATATTACTTGTTTGAGAAACCCTACTCTATCTGGTTTCTTTCTAGACCTCCGGTGAGAAGGGAGCTTCAGAGACTGACTAAACATTGTCGAATCTCAGAAAGTTGTCTTTTAACTTGACGTGTGTTCCTCAAATTAAGACCTTTCCCTCTTTCTGGATAAGCAGAATTTCTTCAAACAAACACCCTTTGGTTTGACAGCTTACTTCGTTGTCTGGTTCCTGAAATAATCACATCACAGTCTCCTTCCCAGTTGGGGAAATGAAAGTTAACTAAAACATGTCATTGAGCGTAACCTTAAATATCTCTGAGTTCCTCTAGTTATCAAATCTTACACTTAACAGGCACTCAATAAACACTGGCAGAACGTCACTGAATTCCAATATATGGCAGTATTAGGTCAATTGTCTTGTTTGTTCTACCAGTACGAGCTGGTTATGTTCACAATTTGAAAATGTAAGAAAGGGAGAAAACATGTGGTAGAGGTTAGCTACCAATGCTCTCTAACATGTACTATCACGAAGTTTAGAACTTTCACAGAAACCTGCCCGTGAGAGGGCATCATAAATATTCAACTAATTTTTTACCAGGTACTTGAGCTGACATTTGGCATAGCCTTGTTGGCTGAGGAAGAAATACTTTACACAACGCTATCCATTAACGAAACTGATGCACCATGAGGGAAGGCTTTGAGATGGTTCTTCTGGCCTGGATCTTGAGATTCTAACCAGCCCTACCTGTTGCCCTTTGAAGCTAAAAGCATAATATTTTGAGGGAAGTGTATGATGGTGACACAAAGCTAAGCTCAGAAACCACAGGAGGGTTATCACAGTCATGACCTTTCCTTGTTGGCACAGGACTTGGACCCACACCCCAGAGAAATATAAAGTCACAACGAGGACCCAGGGCCTCCAGGACACACTTTTCCCTATTGTTCTAGGAAACAAAGTTCCTTTCAATGCCAGTCAGGGCACGAAGTGAAAGGAGGGAGGGAAGGGGAAAAGAAAGAGAAGGAACCAAACCCCCAAGCATTTCACCTTTCACTGTGTATACCCTAATCTCACACCTGAATGCTAAACCAGCATTAATCACCTCGAAATGGCACCGCGAAGAGGGTACAGTGCTGTGGACTATGAAAGCCTCGCTAGCAATCTCCTTCAGAGGTGGCTCTCTTCCCCCTCCTCTCTGTCCCTGTCTCTGTCTCTCTCCGTCTCCCTGTCTCTGTCTCTCTCCGTCTCCCTGTCTCTGTCTCTGTCTCTGTCTCTGTCTCTGTCTCTGTCTCTCTCTCTCTCTCACACACACACACACACACACACGTGAAGCACATAGAGTATAGAAGGGATGAAAAGCCACATGAGCACGTGAGCACATAGTTTCTTGAAGTAAAACTGAAAGCTAGCTCGGGGATGGCAGGTACCCCACCAATCCCCACGCAATAACCCCAAGGCCTCAAGTCCTCTTCATCATCATCATCATCGGCCATTCTAGTCATTCAGGGAGCTATGGAAACAAAGAATGGATATAAAATGTCACCCTGCCTACAACCTGAATTCCTTAAAGGATAAAAAGGAAAATGATGTCCATCACAACCCTATTTATAACATCAAGATTATGGAAACACTCTATGTGCTCAAATGATAGGGAAATGGTTACAGGAACTGAGATTCCTGAACTCAGATATTCAGTAACTAAAAACACTGGCTTTGAAGATGACTATGAAGATAAAAAAAAAAACACAGGCCACATAATTATATTTATTACAATCCACGCACATATATCCACAAGTATGTAGTAAAAAGACTGAAAAGATGTACACCAAAATAAAATGAGAGTGGTTGCATCGGGGTACAGTCTGAGCTGTCAATTTAAATTCTCCTGTTTTCTATTTCCTAAACCCTGTAATACAGTTGCTACATATTCATAACAAAAAAATTTAAGGTTCGAGAATGTTAGAGCTAGAAGAAACAGCCTAGAATGCACCGGCTCCTGCGCAGGTCCTGTAAAGTGAGCACCCCACTCCGGGGCAGGGAGCCTGCACCGCCCCCTCCCACAGCTGGCTCCCTGCAGTGTGCCCCAGTCCAGTAAGGTGGCAGGGGCTCCTTCCACAGGCCCACACAGAGACCACTCAGGGAAGGTTTCTTCTCCCCCGGGGGACCACACCTCCTGCTGTGACCATTGTGACCTTAGACTGCACTGAATAAGGGACAGTTTCACCTAGTCTCAGGGCCACAGTACTTTTACTGAGCAAAAGAGGTGGTGATGATGACACAGTGACCACCGGAAAATCTGTGGAGGCCTGGGCAATACTGGTGGGAGAGGGCTCTAAGGAAGCAATGGGAGGGGTGTGAGAAGGGGTGTTTTGGGAGTGAAAGGGTGTGGGGGGAGGAAGAGGAAGAGAGAGAGAGAGCTGGTTGAGGGGGAGGGAGAGGAACAGGGGAAGGAGAAGAGGGAGGAGATGGGAGGTAGAGGGGTGGGAAAAGAGAGGGAGTTAGTAAGAAAGAGGGGTTAGTAAGAAGGGAAGGGTAAGGCAGGGGTGTGGAGAAGGGGAATATGGAGGAGGATGAGTGTGGGTGAGAAGGGGGACAGACGGATAGAAGAGGAGGGGTGAGGAAGAGAGGATGGGACAGTGAGGAGATGGAAGAGAGAGAATGAAGGAAAGACAGAAAGACAGACAGAAAGATAAGAAAGACGAAAGAAAGAAAGAAAGAAAGAAAGAAAGAAAGAAAGAAAGAAAGAAAGAAAGAAAGAAAGAGGACAAAGGGACAAAAAGAGAGACGCCCTGGGGAAGGGGAGGAGAGAAAGAGAGGGAGGGAAGGAGGGTCAGAAGAGGGTGGGTGGATGGGGTATTGGTAGACAGTGAGGGGAAAGACAGGGTACCAGAGAAAAGAGAATTGGGGAAAGGGGGGGGGTAAGAAGAAGTTGTGGGGAAAGGGGTGGGGACAGAGGGTACTGGGGGAAGGGTGGGAGAGAGGGCAGGGACAGAGTAGAGGGTGAGGTGGAGAGGAGGGAGAAGAGAGAGGATGTGTGGCAAGGGACAGGAAGAGAGGTGGGGATAATGAAAAAAGTGGGGGGAGAGAAGGTGGCAGGGAGAAAGTGGGGAGAACGTGGGCAACGGGATTACTTTGGAAGGCAGCAGAGGAGGAGGGAGACACAGCTGGGAAAGTGTGAAGGGAAGAGGATGAGAGGGTAGGAGAGAGAGATGGAGTGGGGGGAATGAGGGATGAGAGATAGGGTGAGGGGAGCAAGAAAGGATGGGGGAGAGAGGGTGGAGAGGACAGAAGGCATAAGGTTGGAGAGAAGCAGCAGGCCAGATATTAGGGTGACAGTCCCCTACACTCTTTTCCATTTGTCTCTCCGACTGGGCGGTTAACTCGCCAGCCAGTGGCTGTTTTTCACAATGTCTTCATCTCTTCCTCCATTTAAAAACCCACAGGTTCCCTAAAAGAGCCAGAGAGTGTCACAACTGTACCCCACCCCCACAGTGTGCTATCACCAACCCATCCAAATGCCCCCAAAGCCCCATCTACACATTTTTTATGTGCTGCCAATGCAAAAGGAGAGACTAAGGTGAGTTACATGACTGAGGTCTCAAAGGATAAAAATAACCCCATTACTCACCTGGGAGCACAACTGTGCCGGGTGTGGCCTGGAGCCCTTCCTCAAGGCAGGCTTATGAAAGGGACTCTAAAGATGGATGGAACATCCTCAAAGGCTCTAACACCACCTCACACCAATTACCCCGTTGTCAAGAGAAAGCCAGGGAAAATGGGCACAGGGCACTTTCAGGTATTCTGGCTTACGGCTTTCACGCATCCTCATTTATAGTGTCTGCCCCAAGAATGACCCCAGGTCCCGTTCCCGCCCCCCACCCTTCTTGCCAGCACTGCTCCCAGGGGCAGGGCTTCGTTTGGGTATGGCTGTCCCAGCACCTAGCACACACCTGGCACCCAGTAGACCCTCCTTAAACATTTACATGGGACCAGAACTGGGCTCGTCCTTCCCCTCACAGAAGTGGGCCCACAGCAGCCACCTGTGTATCTTCAGGGGGTGATGTTGACTCCAGTGGGCTCAGTCTTGCTAATGGGAATTTGGGACTGGGATGATGAATCAAGTCCCTCTTAGCAAGTGGCTGGAACTGTGGCATGCGCCCCATGAATGAGTTGCACGAAAAGAAAACAAGGGGACAGGGGCAGGGAGGAGAGATTGCCAGATGGTATGGGGGGCAGCTGGCCTATCACTGGTTCTGGGGCTTGTTGGGGCCCTTTGGGTTGCGTGAGAGGCCCCTGTGGTCCTGTAATAAGCCCCCCTTTTCAGATTAACAGGCTCTGCTTAGCTTCCTTACTTGAAGAAAGTCCTTACTGCGTGCGTGCACATGATATGAAGCAGGAGACAGTCTTAACCCAGTAAAGGAACATGGTCTTCATCAGTTAAGATCCAGGACAAAGTTTCTACCAGTTATGAAACCCAGATAAGTTGAGACTCAGGGGTACACAGCAGAATCTCCTAGAGAACTCTTCCAAAATATGCCTGTCGGTCCACTGAAATCAGATGCGGAGGACCGAGGCATAGAGTTCTGATGCGCATTCCCCAGGGGAAGACCACCAGCTACAGAGTTCGGCTCTCCATCTGGGCGCCTGTGTGGCTCAGTCAGTTAAGGGTCTGACTCTTGGTTTCAGCTCAGGTCGTGATCTTAGGTCCTGAGATTGAGCCCCACATCGGGCTCGGGGCTCAGCACAGAGTCTCCTGGAGATGCTCTTCTTCTCCCTCTCCCTCCCTCTCTACCCTCCCCCACCCACTCTTTAAATCAATCGAGCAATCTTTAAAAAAAAAAAAGAAGTTCTGGGGCTCCTGGGTGGCTCAGCTGGTTAAGCATCTGCTTTTGGCTCAGGTCATGATCCCACAGTCCTGGGATCGAGTCCCACATCGGGCTCCTTGCTCGGCAGGGAGCCTGCTTCTCCCTCTACGTGCTTCTCCCTCTGCCTGCCGGTCCCCCTGCTTGTGCTCTCTCTCTCAAATACATTAATAAAATCTTTAAAAAGAACAAAACAAAAAACAAAGATAGCAACTAAGCTAAAACATCACCATCAATTTCCCAACACTTGCTCTGCCCAACCTGCTTAGTTGTCAACAATGAGCTAATTGACAGACTGCATTTGGGCTGACACCTCTGTTGTCCATCTAATATTTTATGGAGAACAAAAGGGCAGTGAGAAATCACTGGTTAAGTGATGAAAAACTACCCCATTTTGTTCATTATGAAGAGGGGTTTTGGTTTTCGGTTTTTGAATGATCAAAATAGGAGGAAGGCAATGCCCATTTATGAAGCCATTCATGTCAAATGAATTTTACCCAGAATTTAGCATGTAAAATGTTCAAGCAGAAGGTAGCATCCAGAACAGTCTGGTGAAGAAAATGAATATCCATGAAGAAGCTGGCTAAGAGGAGGAGAGAGCAAAGCCAGGAAGGCCTTTTCCAGTTCTCATCCAAAACAACATTCACCTCCTTCCAGCTCTAGGCACAAAAATGAGAACTAGTTGGAATAATTAGGGAGGACACTAAGCTAATTAAAGACTTTTCACACAGGGAGTGGGTGTGTGATGGATAAAACTAGTGCAACCCCAGAGGACCAGACCTAGAACAGGGCCCCAAGTCTTCCAAGTCTAGAACAGTCCAGAAAAATCCAGCAAAAACACAAGGGCCGGTGTTTGCATACTGAGTGAAGCTGAAATTTAAGGAGATGGTGATTTAAACTACCTATACATGCTGTACTTGGGTGCTTAAGGACTTAAATTTGTTAGACAAAATGAGTAATTAATAACCAATTCAATATTTATAGTATTTAATCCAAGACACCGAGGAAGAAACAGCAGTATGAATTGAACAGCATGTCATCTTGCCACTCTGTCCCTGACCTGGGGGCAGACCAGCCTCATGGGGGGGGGCAACTTCCATGGCCACTGGAAGGAAATCAGCTTAAGGCCTTTACTGGGCTTTTCTTGCCCACTGAATACAGTTCAGTGAGGACACATATCAGTGAGGATTTTTTTGTTATTAGTCCCTTTTTCTTCCTGAGGCTAAGTATAGGCACAGTTTATCACTGCAGGAAGGTCCGTGAGCTACGTTTTGCTTTGTTGAAGCGTCCCCTAATGAAAACTATAGACTTGCTTGTTAGATATTTACCCATAAAATAACAATCAAGTTGCAAACCAAGTTCTCCTAGTCACCCAGGATGCCAGTGTACCTTTGTCAGCTAAAGGAATCTGGGCAAAGAAGGGTTCAACTCTGTCAACCCTCCACGTGCAGATTGGAGAGCTCAGCTGGGCACTGCAGTGCTTTCTCCCACGACTGAAATACCCTAATGAACCCCAGTAATTGCCAGGGAAGTTACTCAAGCACCTAACTCACAAATGCTTCAGGATGGAAAAAGGAAACTCAAAATTCCCCCACAGGATGAGAGGGATGTCACCAAGGGAGGTGGCTAGAAGGACAGAGCGAAGATGAAGTGCCTCCCAAAGGAAACACAGACCAAAAACATTTAAAAACAACAAAGCCATACTTTCCCTCTCTCTGTATTCCTTTGGAATCTTAACTGGGACCCTTGGGCTTCTACCAAGTGTTCTCCAAAACACTTGGGTGGCCAGGAAGCCCCACGGGACATGGATTCTATACTTCAAGTTAGCCACTTGCCAGGGAGGGGTGATGAAAAAGTTTTCAAAATAGACTGCGGTGCTGGCTGCACAACACTGTGAATGTACTTAATGCCACTCAACTGCGGACGTGAAAATGGTTAAAATGGCAAATTTTGTTATATCTATTTTACCACAATTTTATTTTTTTTAAACATTTTATTTATTTATTTGACAGAGAGAGAGACAGCCAGCGAGAGAGGGAACACAAGCAGGGGGAGTGGGGGAGGAAGAAGCAGGCTCATAGCGGAGGAGCCTGATGTGGGGCTCGATCCCACAGCGCCGGGATCACGCCCTGAGCCGAAGGCAGACGCTCAACCGCTGTGCCACCCAGGCGCCCCTACCACGATTTTAAAACTTAATAATGTAGTACACCAAAAACCACTGAACTGCACACTTTAGATGAGTGAATCGTAAGATATGTGAATTACATCTCAATAAAGCTGTTGTGTTTTATTATGTTTTAATTTACCAGGGAAACAACTTGTAGAAAGAGCCTCACTGGGGGAAGCAGGAGCCTGACATTTACTGAGCACCTACCTGTGTATGTGGCCAGTTCTTTCCTATTTAAAGGAAGCTGGGTCCTGCAGCTAGGGGACCATGTCACTTTGCCTCTCAGGTTCTCAGTTTCATTATCTGATGGTGTGGGCTGCCCTGACTGCCAACGACCTTTCCAGAGCTTCAGTTCCAGGGACCGATGTGTGAGTGGCAGAAGGACTCACCATCTGCCACTCGGCACATAAGCACATCCCACTAGGAAGGCAGAACATCAGGGGAGCCAAACATGGGAGAAGTAAGTTTACAACTTTGCGACCCAGGTATCGACAGAAGAGGGGCATGAGCTGTGTTAAGACACTTTCTACGCAAAGAATAAAATGGTGAAAGACTGACAAAGAGCCCTGCTTTCCAGTGACCTCTTGGTTTATTCATAAAACAAAGGCTGTGGCTACAGAAGAGACCTTGTGTCCAGAGCAGCTGATGACGAAGAAAGGAAACGCTGCTTCAACCATCTGTGTAACACTCAGAGCAGGCTTCCCCAACTTTTGGGGGCAGACAACTGCTGGGAGGCTGTCCTGTACGCTGTAGGATGTGTAGCAGTGTCCCTGGCCCCTGGCTCCCGGTCCCCAGGTGCCAGTAAACTGCCCTCCCCCCCACCAGCTGTGACAACCAAGTGTCTCCAGACATTGACAAATGTCCCCCTGTGGGGCAAAATCGCCCCCAGTTGACAACCGCTGCCAGAGTGAATTTTCTATCCTGAACCTGCAGTTCTTTGTCGAAGCCATGTGACATGTGGTGTCAGCCTTCTCACCCACTGTGGTGCAGACCACCGTGAACTGTCAGTAAACAGACCTGGTCAGCACGCCACGACTGGGGGATCTCACAGAATTGTACACACACTCCTGGCAGCCAATAGCCTCCAAGAATTTCAAGTAGTAACCATACTTGGGTGAAAGGGTTATTCATTCATTCATTCAGCAACATATGGCTCTTAGTGTTTGCCAGGCAATGAGCCAGGGCAATGGTGTTGGGGACACCCTGTCAGAGATGAACAGACTTCACACAAGATGACGTGTTCTGTAGCAACCTTTAGAGCAGGACTCAAAAGATGAACAAGGGGTATGTCAGGCTGTGTAACAGCCCACCCAAAGATGTCCCCATCTGAATCCCCAGAACCTGTGAATGTGTTACCTTCCGTGGCAAACAGGACTAGGCAGATTGATTAAGTTAAGGGGTTTGAGATGGGGAAGATAGCCTGCATTATCCTGGCAGGCCCAGTACAACACAGCGGTCTTTATAAAGGGAAGGCAGGAGGGGATGTGAGGACAGAAGCAGAGGTTACAGTGATGTGGCCACAAGCCAAGGAATGTGGGCACTTACTCCAGAAGCTAGAGAAGGCGAGGAAATGGATTCTCCCTTACAGCCTCCAGAAGCAAGGCAGCCCTGCCAACACCTTAACATCAATCCAGTAAGACTCATTTTGGACTTCTGACCTCCAGAAGTGTAAGACTACAAATTTATGCTGTTTTAAGCCACTGGGTTTATAATATTTTGTCACTGCAGCAGGAGGAAACTAACACAGAGAGACTAGAAGGCAGAGTAGAGAGTGGAATCCCTACCCCATGAAGGGAACTACATGGGCAAGGCTCAGAGGCCTGAACAAGCGTGGAAGAAACCAAGGCAGGGGTGGCTGCTAAGCTTCCCAAAGGCTTTGCTAAGGCGTTCAAGATCTAAAGCATCTGCAGAAGGGTGGTGACATGGGGTTAATTCCAGAAACATTTGGGGCTTGACTGCACCCTGGAAAGAGCTGAGAGAGGGGAAGGAAGAAGAGGCAAGACCAATAGCAGAACAGCTACAGAAGTGACAGGAAAGGTGGTGATAGCCTCCAGGATATGGACACTAGGGAGGAGAAACGCTGAGCTTAGTGGAGAGCATGCTCTGTCTTTGGTGTCTAAGACACACCTGGTGGAAGTTACTAGAAGGATAGGAATAATAATTAACTCAACCAATTTTAATTTGGGGCCTCCCAGGTGCCAGCACACGGACACGATGACCAAACAGACGCAGTCCTGCCCTCCCTGAGCATGGAAGAGAGAAGCAGAAAAGTCAGCGTCAGAGTGATGTGCTATGAAAGAGACCTGGCCGGCCAGTGCTGGCTTGGAAGATGGAAGTGGGCCATGAGCCAAGCAATGCAGAGGGTTCTGGAAACTGGAAAAAGCAAGGAAAGGGATCCTCCCCTAGAGCCTCCAGAAGGAATGCAGCCCTACCCACATCTTGCTCTTAGCCCAGTGAGACCTGTGTTGGACGTCTGATCTCCAGAACTTTAAAGAAAATAAACTTATGGTATTGTGGGATGCCAAGTTTTTGGTAATTTATTACAGCATCAATCAGAAGCTAATACAGGTACCAGGTACAGAAAACCAAGAACAAATACCAAAAACCCTATCATGCTAACGATGTATTTGAATGTCCCTGCTAAAGAGGATGGAGGGAAAAGAAGGACGATGGCAAAGACCTACGTGATGCTCTGGTCAACGTCCAAGCGCCGTTGAGATGGGCCAACTAGTGTCACTAATGCCCAGGTGCTGGACATCCGGCATGGACGAGATTCATGGAAGAATCCACACTGTACTGTTCTAGTGACTCCATAAGAGGTTTGTTCCGAACTAGGAGCATATTCTTCTCCTTCTCTAAGGCCATGTGTCACTTATAACAGCAACTTATATTTGACCAGAGTGCCCATGTGCTCTTCAGTGACCCACGTACTCTGAACCTCCGCTTTCTCACCTGCGAGGCAAGGAGGTTCCACCCTCGACCTTGACCATGCATCAGAACCACCTGGAGGGCTCCTTAAAACACAGATTGCTAGGCTCCACCCCCCCTTCCTCATTCAGTAGGGAGAACTGGGGCCAGGGAATGTGTATCTCTAACAAGATCCCAGGGAGGCTGCTGCTGCTGGCCAGGGGACCACACTCTGAGAACCACTGTATTTGACTCTCCTCTCACATTGAGGAGATTCAAGTATTTTCCTGCCCTCGTCTTTCCCATTAAGAGCCACCTTGACTTCTTGGTTCTCAGCAGCTTACTCTGTGTGACTCCGGCATTTCAGTTGTCCATTGCGCATCATGTTGAACAGTCTGCAGACTAGAGCCGGCCCATATCAAGGAAGGAACCACAAAATATATCTGGAAAGCCACTGTCCTCCCGCACCTCCTATTCTCTGCCCCCTTTTATCCCTTAGTTAGTTCGGAAAAGCAGTCCCTGCCATCCGGGAGCGGGCTGGGCAGTCTCCCCCAGTGAACAAACAATTCCCCAGGACACCAACATCAGACAAGGCCACTCTGTGACCAGGATGGGACAAGGCAAAAACAAGACCACTCTGTAATCCTGTCTGAACACAGAGAACAAGTGAACCTTGTCCAAATCACAAACATCCCCACACATCCCTGCATCCTGGCTAATAGGAGTGACTGCTGCTTCGTTACCAATCACAGCCTTTGTCTGGTCTTCCCTGCTTCTAGATAAGATTTATGAGGACCCCCCCCCATCACGGAATTACCTCGCTTCCGGCCAGCATCCAATCCAGAGCAACACCCAGCTTCCTCAAACGCTCCCCCAAAGCCCCTGCCACAGGCCCAGTCCTCCATGGTCCTGTCCCGCAAGCCCTCCCACCCACATGGTCCATCCCGGCTTGTTCCGCCCCAGGTGTGTTCCAGGGGGCGGGCGAGGGGCGGTGGTTGGAGGGCAGTGACGACTCCTACCCAGTTTTCACATTTCAGATTTCAGCTCAAACACAATCTCCTCAAAGACATTGTCCTTACCCCTCTGTAGCCTAAATCACTTTTCCTCTCTCTAATCTCCTTTCATGAGACCTAGCAGGGCTTCTAATCACATCTTGTCTTGAGTATTACGTTCAGGCCTACCTCTCCCACCAGCTGGAAAAGCCCAAGCTGCCAGGTCTGTGTGTGCTGTGCGCCCATTCCTAGCACAACGCCTGGCACAAAGCAGGAGATCAATAAATACTGGAAGGAGAGTTGGATGAATGGATGAATACTGACCACTGTATGCAATCTACTTTAAAACAATTTCAAATACAAGAGCTGATGAGAGAATGTCAGTAATGCAACAAAAACTGAAGGTCTGTACAACCAGGGAGGTAGCAAGGTTTTGCCTGTGCCATGATGAGTATAAGGGGACAAAATAAAAATCATGAATGACAAAGGTGGAGTCTTTTCTTCCATTTCTAACTTTAGACTGTGGAGACCAACACATTACATTCAATCTAGCTTTAGTTCAGCATAAAGCAATCTCCCACCAAAACAATACATTGCTAAAAACAGTCCAAACTTTCTTGTTACCCTGGAATTTTCTAAATAAAAATCATTTGCTGGGCTTGCAAATCCTCCACTATTCACAAATCTGGATCATTAATATTTGTGCAATCGTAATGACAAGAGGCTTTCCCTGTCTCTGGCACTGCAGGCATCTGCCTGCAAGCTCTGAGGGCACACTCTGAGTGGGCTTTTGTAAGAGGCCATTTTACAACTAACTGGCTTCATTTCACAATTAGGGATTTAATGCTCTTCAGTTATTTTTCAGATTAAAGACCAAATAATATAATTTCACTGCGTTAGCCATTAACAGAAAAATCATTACCAGGCCAGGTAAGAATGCAAGTGTATCAAACTGATACACTGGAAAAATCTTTTGAAAACCAAGGAGACTTGATGGATTGGAGAAGGGGGCTGTGCCTGTGTGTGTACACACACCAGCTTCAGAAATAGCACTATTGGGTGGCTCCATCCGACGATGTACAGAATCAGTTGTTAAATACCTGTACTTCATCACAAATACACTGCTGAAGATGCTTTAGAAAATAACAGGTGTGGGGGGTGCCTGGCTGGATCAGTCGGTGGAGCGCGCGACTCTTGATCTCAGGATTGTGAGTTCAAGCCCCACATTGGGTGTAAAGATTACTTAAAAATAAAATCTTAAAAAAAAACAACAACAACTCTTTGGGGCACCTGGGTGGCTCAGTTGGTTAAGTGTCTGACTCTTGATTTGGGCTCAGGTCATGATCTCAGGGTTGTGGGATCAAGCCCACTTAAGATTCTCTCCTCCCCTCTCCCTCTGCCCCTCCCCTCTCTCTCTGCCCCTCCCCCCCAGAAAAAAAAAGAAGAAACAGAAAATAGCAGGTGATCTTCAGCCATAAACTACTACAGACATCTTAAGTTCCACTATAAACATTTTAATGAATCAAATGACAGCATTCATTTTAATCTTATTGCCTCTACGTATGAACACCTGAAATAAATGAAAATCAATTTCTGCACCCCCTCTGTTTTGTAATGGTTACAGTAAAAAAATATTAAGCTTGAAAGGACTATAAACTGCAGAAGCAGTCTCTAATTTTCTTGAGAGGCTCTGGATAATGAAAATAGTTCAGGCTTGAATAATAAACAGGTCTGTTTCTTCTTAAACTGGACTCCTCTTCCCTCTGAGATACAGAAAGCACAGTCCAGCCACAGAAGACATTTGTATCTAACTTCTTTTTTGTGCGACACTCTCAGGACCCACCAAAAAAAAGGAAAGGTGATCAAAATGTCATTTTTGGTTACCTCAGGAAAAACCAACCTGTTACTAAGTGACCAGTAATGTTTAAAGTATATATTTCTGTTAATAAACTAAATCATCTTGGGGCACCTGAGTGGCATAGCGGTTAAGCGTCTGCCTTCGGCTCAGGGCGTGATCCCGGCGTTATGGGATCGAGCCCCACATCAGGCTCCTCTGCTATGAGCCTGCTTTTTCCTCTCCCACTCCCCCTGCTTGTGTTCCCTCTCTCGCTGGCTGTCTCTATCTCTGTCAAATAAAAAAAAATCTTAAAAAAAATAAAATAAAATAAATCATCTTATTAGTGCCAAAGCAAAGGAAGAGTGTTGAGCTAAGTGTTTTGTCTTCTACCAGGTAGGAAGGTTTCCTATCTCCTCATTCATTCATTCATTCGTTCATTCATTCATTCAATAAATATTTAATTAGGGCCTGCTCCACACCAGGCACCAAAGAAAACAGTGCTGAGCAAAACGGTACCAACACAGTTCTGTCCTTACAGTCACGGAACTTACAGTAGGGGAGATAAATGTTAAACTCAAATAAATATGTAATACCGCTATTTTTTTAAATGTACAATAGGAGAAAGGGTTAACAGAGAAACTAATTTAGACTGGAGGTAGTGCAGGTACAAGAGAAGGGCACTGAGAAAAAAGTGACACTGAAGCAGAGAGGCCATCAAATTGTCACCACTTTAGAAAAGGAAAACCATTTTGGCAAATGACCACAAATGGGATCTTAACTGCCCGTCAACAACCGATTGGGTTAAACCTCCCCTTTTCCAGTGCATCCGTCTTCAGGAGCATCCTACGACTGCTTGCCTATCACTGTTGGACTCACCTACTCAAATCCTATTACATGAACACAGAAAGGTCCCACTTTATTATGAATTATTATGATCTACAGCCTGCCTCTGCCTGGCCTAGAAACATCCAAAAACAATCTGCCAAAGGCATGAAAGACAGAGACTGGCTTCCAGCAAGAACATTAACTGGGTGGGCCACATGATTCTAGCCCAGGTAAGCACAAGTCCTTTGCCCAATAAAGTGCCAGATCCTCTGGGCAGGGTGGCTCCAGTATGCCAGAGTCTATACCAGATGGGACCCAGGGGACCTAAGGGTTAGTTGCCTACTTGGAACTGATGTTCGATCAGTAAAATCGAGGGCTGGATCACCGACTCCAGTTCCCTGAGCCTTCAGACTTAGAGGATGTAGGAAGTGGCCTTTGAGCATCACAGAGCGGAGAGCCCGACTGAGAGAAGGAAGGCAGACAGAGAGGGGGTCAGGGCCAGAGGAAGAGGGGCTCCAAGAGAGATGCGTCTGGCGCTCAGGACCCGAGGATGGCACGCCAGGCCGGGTATTGGGGCGTTTCCCGCACCACCACCACCCCACGTCGGCCCCCAGCAAAGGCAACCCGGCCCCTGGCCGCCCCGAGACCCCGAGATTCTGGCTTCCCCCGCGGCGGGGCCAGGCGGACAGACACTGCGAACCCCGCGCTGGGCCGGAGCCCACCAGCTTCCAATACCCACGTCCTCAGCGCAGAGGAGGGCGCGCTGGGGCGAGAAAATGGCCAAGACAAAACTCTCCCCGCCCACCCGAAGAGCCAACCACACCCCCTGCATCCCTCAGGCTCAGCCGCCACGGGCCGGCCCGCGATCCTCCGCCCAGGCCCCCACGGGGTTCCCGTCCGGGCCGCGCGGGCTCAACAGGGACGCGAGTGGGAGTGAATGGGGGCGCGCGAGGCAGGCAGGGTGCCCAACGCGGTGTCACCCACCAGGGCCCTGCCCCCTGAGCGTCCTCCCGACTCCGCGGTCCCGGGACAGGCGCGCCGCCCTCAGACTGAGGTGGACACCCGGGCGCCGGGGCGCGGGCAGTCTCCTACTCACCCATTGGCGTCGAGCCGGGCCGGGCCGCCGAGGCAGCGTGAAAGTTGGCGGAGGCGGGCGCGGGGGTCGGGCGCCGGGATCCGGGCGCGGGGATAGGGACGCGGGGCTCGGGACGCGGCGGCGGCTGGGCCGGCTTTCTCCTCAGCAGCGGCGGCCACGGCGGCTCAGCGCCGCCCGCTGCTGCCTCTGCTGCTGCTGCTGCTGCCCCGTGGTGATTCCTGCCGCTGCTGCTGCTGCTGCTGCATCGCGGCCGGGGCGTCCACGCGGCTGCGGCGCTCGGGCGCCCCCCTCACCGCCCGCTGGGGAGGACTCAGCTCTGCGAGGCCGCCCCACACCCGCGGCCGCTGGGCTAACGCCGCGGGAAATGCCGCGAGACTCCTCGAGACCCGAGCGGGGGTCGAGGGGGAGGGGGCGTCCGAGTGGAGGGGCACGTGGGAAAAAAGGTGGAAGCGGCAGATCAATAGGGTGCGACTAGAGGTGGAGGGCGGGCTGGGGGTGGGGAGACCATGGGTAGGTGAGGGAATGAACACCTGCTGAGGGTGATGGCAGGTAACCCCAGGATCGGGGATCAAGGCAACCCAAAATAAGCTTTCACAGAGCGGGCTGTTGGGAAGGCAGGAGAAGGGGTCCCTATGGAGGGAGAGAAATGCTACATCCATTCAGTGCAGCGTGGGAAAGGCCGGCCAAGTGCTAGTTCAGCTTACAGGAGGTGGCGGAATGGAGATTCAGAAAAAGAAGGACACAGCGGGGCTGGTGGGGCACATCGCCCCGCACCGACCCTCGCAGGGACCCCTAACCCCGCACCCTGTGCTTGGGCCAGGTGGGGTTGGGTTGCTCAGCTGTATTCCCAGGCTTTGACGTTCCCAAGAATCTCCTGAGGTAAGAGCTGACTCCCTCCCCAGCAAGGTACTGTGCCACATTGGCCCCCAGACCTGGGCCGCCAACCTCTGAATGAGCGCCGAAATGAAAACAAGGAATTCATAGGTAACTCACAAGCTCCTTTTTGGGTCCATTCACCACTACACCTTTTGTCATAAACACTCAGCCAGCCAGCACCACATTCATTTACCATCCGCTTATTTCCTTTTCCCTTTCCACCATCTGGTGGTAGGAAGAGATAGTGAAATAGATGGGAGACATACAAAAAGAGAAAATAAAACAATTAAGAAATCAAATCATTGGCCCCTGAAAAACGCAGGAGGCTGAAGGTTAGTGGACCCAGAGGTGATAAATAAAAGCTGACCCCCTACCCAATATAGGACTGTGTTCATACCTCACCCATGATATTGGGGCAACTCTGGTAAATTGGTTGCATCCTGGGATTTCTGCAGAAAGATGTTCTTATAATTGTTTCATTAGCTTATAAAAAGTCTTTCACAGTCAGGGTCTTCCCAATAAGGGATCAGTAACATCAACTTTCTAAATGCTTTTCTTGTGTGTCAGAGCAATCTTTTTTTTTTCTTTTTTAGATTTTATTTATTCATTTGAGACAGAGAGATAGAGAAAGCATGAGTAGGGGAGAGGCAGAGGGAGAAGCAGACTCCCTGCTGAGCCGGGAGCCCAACGTGGGGCTCCATCCCAGGACCTGGAGATCATGACCTGAGCTAAAGGCAGACGCTTAACCATCTGAGCCACCCAGGCACCCCGTGTCAAAGCAATCTAAACAAGAGACTAATCAAGGGGGAGAAGACCCATCCACAGAGCTACAGAGAAGTTAGTAGTGACATCAATGGCAGACTCCTAAGGAAGGGATTAAAGAACATGGAAATGAAGAATTTGACATGTTGGAGGCATGGATGAATACTCATACGTGCTCCAGGATTGTGCCTCCCTCATTACATGCCTTGGCATATCAGAGATGAGGCCTTGTGATAGGATTTTAGAGTTGACAAACACTGAAACTCATAGAGCCTGGCTAAGGCCCACTGTTACTAGGACGTTTTTTTCTTGAGCCCCACCCAGAAAAACTAGTCTGGGGTCTGCCCAATTCCAGAGGTAATTCTTTTCGTTAAGGCCACGGTCACTGGGCTACCTTATCCCTCTCTCAAGAAGACTCAGGGCCCTAAAAATGACTGGGCATGTTTCAACACAGAAATAGCTGAGCTGGACTTGTGGTGGGCTAGATGTCGGTGCCGAGGATTCTCCGCTGGCTGCCCTGTGCATTCTTAGAGCAATGAGCCCAAGGTCTTTGAACAGCATCTGTGATACCCACCATGGATTACCTGGCTGTTGCAGAGACTAATACACCTAAACCAGCAAACCAGTGGCTGAATTCAATAGGCCTCAAAAAAAAAAAAAATCAGCAGCTTGTCTCATGCCCTGCTTATTCTTACTCATCTCTCTGTCCTACATGGGGAAGACAGTCTTCTTGTTTACGTTTTCCCCCCACTTTGCACAGGTGAAGACAGACGACCTGAACTTTCATCTTATTTTGGCTCTGGTCTATTTCAAGTCATATCTTTCCTCCTTGAATCAGAGAACTATGTCCCTACTCCTTCATCTGGGTATGCTTCCTAAATGGATAAATTTGTCATTTTTTAAAGATTTATTTATTTATTTATTTGAGGGGGAGACGGGCAGAGGGAAAAAATCTCCAGCTGACTTCCTGCTGAGCGTAGGGACCTATGAGGGGCTCCAGCCCAAGACCCTGAGACCACGACCTGAGCCAAAATCAAGAGTCCAACGCTCAACTGACTGGGCCACCCAGGTGCCCCTCTTTTGTCATAAAATGACAAATTTATTGGGGCGCCTGGGTGGCTCAGTCATTAAGCGCCTGCCTTCGGCTCAGGTCACGATCCCAGGGTCCTGGGATGGAGCCCTGCATCGGGCTCCCTGCTCGGTGGGAAGCCTGCTTCTCCCTCTCCCACTCCCCCTGCTTGCATTCCCTCCCTTTCTGTGTCTCTCTCTGTCAAATAAATAAAATAAAAATCTTGAAAGAAAGAAAGAAAGAAAGAGAGAGAGAGAGAGAAAGAAAGAAAGAAAGAAAGAAAGAAAGAAAGAAAGAAAGAAAGGAAAACTGATGGCAAGACTTAACATTTTTGAAAATCCTGAGCTGTACCCTAATTTTATTGCCTTAAGTAAACTAAGTGGTTTGAATTCTACTCAAACACTGTAGAGTTTTTTTTTTCCCTTTGAGTTTCTCTAAATTACAAAAATGGATATTCTTACACACACACACACATACTTACTGTTTAGTTCTCCTGAATTTTTCCTATTTTCCTTTTATTTTTCGTTTGAGAAACTTTTGGTGACCAGCACAGTGGTAGTTAATGTGAAAATTCAATCCAGCTGCTGACAAAAATAGATGTGTAATTCGTCATCCTGCCTCCCTCTTAAAGGACCGTTGTTTAATAGAATAGTTAGTGCAATATTTCAAATTACATAAATTCATCTCATGAATATTGCTAAATAAATACAGTTGTATTTGATACCACATCTTTGTCCCACTGAACTCCCATTTCAACCAGAATGGATGATACATTTTGGGAATGGAGAGTAGCTGAGGTGTGACACTTAAAATGATATCACATGACTTAAGAGGCCTCTTTGTGTTACTGAGGGGTGGTAACATTTTGGATAAAAATGTAAGGCAGTTGAGGTTCTGCCTATGTAGTTCTTACAGCCTGTCATGCTTGCTCTCTTCGAGTACTCGGACTTGACATCCGTACTTTACATGTAATGAATGATACTTCGCTTTGATAACCTTTAATAACATCTTTACATTAACAGAAATTACATACAGAGTGCTTTACAAAAGACAGTCATTATCTGGTGCTTCTGATGAGCTTTACGGAGAAACGGAAAACCTCATGCTGCCAGAAAGTAAGGAAGGGCCCGATGAAAATGATGATGCAAATCAAAAGGGCACAGGAGCCAACCTGAAAGAGCCCCCAAAGGCCAAAGCTGGGACAATTCAAGCAGCAAGTAACGGTTCTATTGGATTATAACCCAAAGATATCATAAAAGCTATGTCTTTAAGTCTATTGGGGTATAAATAAATAGCTAAGTAAATAAGTCAGGGAGAGGGGACAAATCTTCCTTACAGAAGAATTCCAATATATAAATGTAGAAGAAATGAAGGAAAGGGAAAATCGCCATCAGAACACCATAGCAATAATTGAGGCAGGCATGATCCACCTCAAATTTTCCAATTAGTGGGCATGTAAGTGAAGGAGAAACCCTGGCAGACCGTGGTCTAAGCAAGCAGTGAGGGCTTTCCGCTGACAGTTTTGAGGCAGGTTTTTCCCTTCTTCCTTTGCATCGTGCATGCTGGCTTCAAGGTAACATGTCCAGATCACATCAAAAGCCATGGAAATAACATCTTGCTCCATTGCAGTTGATTTGGCTTGACAACCACTCTTGTGACCCACTCACTTCTCCTTTTATCTTTTTCAGTGATCCCTCTCCAACAAATCCAAGAGAACTGGTTTTACCAGCTCTATGGAGATGAAAACTAATCAAATCAAAGAAGCAGGTCTTTTATAAGACAGCTGAACTTTGATTATCTTTACAAGATTTGTAGGAAAGGCTTGCTTTGCAAAGGAAAACACAAAAGAAGTCCCTAAACAGTGAAATGTGCTCTCCCACAAGGCTATAAAACTGGAGTAGGGTGTTCACATTTAAAAATCCAAAGGCTGCCTGAGTACTTGACTTCCCAGTTGATCAGTCACAGGAACTTGCATCTGAAACACTCAAAAAGAGCCCCAGGGTGTAGACTAACTTGCCTCAAACATTTTCCCATCCTTTGTCACAGTACTTCTTTATCTAAGAAAATAGTAAACTGGGAGAATAGTCCTAGGAGAGTAACGAGAAATATAGTTTGTACTGTTTTCTACCCACTCTACCCCCCCCTCATTACAAAGGGGTCATGTGTAAAGAAGGATATTATTACAAAAAATGAAGTGATACTCCAAGAGAAGTTCCAAAAACAGCAGACATTAATTCAAGATCATATGTGTGAAGTATGCATTTAATAAATATGAACAACTTTAGGGGCGCCTGGGTGGCACGGCAGTTAAGCGTCTGCCTTCGGCTCAGGGCGTGATCCTGGCATTATTGGATCGAGCCCCATATCAGGCTCCTCTGCTATGAGCCTGCTTCTTCCTCTCCCACTCCCCCTGCTTGTGTTCCCTCTCTCGCTGGCTGTCTGTATCTCTGTCTCTGTTGCATAAATAAATAAAATCTTTAAAAAAATAAATAAATAAATAAGAACAACTTTAAATAGAATAATTGGCATTTACCATAGGAATAAACCATCCCAACAGACCAGTTTTTAAAAATGGGAGTTGATTGATGATTGAGGGCTTTTGATCTTAACAAAAATGAAGATTTCAAAGTAGGAACTGCTAGGGGCGCCTGGATGCCTTACATCTGTCCACCTCTCAGTTTCAGCTCAGGTCATGATCTCAAGGTTGTAAGATCAAGCCCCAGATGGGGCTCTGCGCTTAGCACACCATCTGCTTAAGACTCTCTCCCTCTCCCTCTCCCTCACTTTCTGCCCCTCATCCCACTCTCACTCACACACACACACACAGTGCACTCTCTCACGCATTCTCCCTCATAAATAAATAAATAAATAAATAAATAAATAAATAAAATCTTTTTTAAAAAGAAAATAAAAGTAGGGGTTGCCTTACAAAAGTGATTACTTTTTTCCCTGAGCTTCAGGAGAATCCCAGAGGCTCCACCACAGACTTGGCTTCCACTGAAACTGGGTCTTCAGGATGCACAAATGTTTGCCGGCATTCCAGACAGAAGGAGGAACACGTGAGAATGCTCAGATTCTGGGGAACAGATGATGTTGCAAGAGAGCTTGTGTGGAAGGGGCAGGAGTGCAGCCACACATCCAATTTGAAGTGGTCTCTGTGCCAGGCCCCGAAGCAATGGGTAGGAGCACGGTAGAATGATTTTAGGAAGGTAACTGGGTAGCCCACAGAAGTGGGATCAGAGGATGGAGAGTCTGCAAGTGGGAGGCCTTGGACACACCTGAGACATTAAAGGCAAGAAATACAATGGCATTGACCCTGACAAAGTGAAGAGGTTAGCAGCCTAGAGCAGGTTTGAACTACATTTGTCAGATCTGGTGAGGCAGTGGATTTAGGGAGAGGGTAGGGAGCATGGATGGAAGATTTGAAAGAAATATTCTGTTAGCCGTTTTGGGAGCTGAGTAGCTGGAGACATCGACCAAGTGGAGAAGGAAGTCATTGCAGGCAGGGAGGAGATAACGAGTTCAAATTAGAATCTTATGAAGAGTGAATGCAAAAGGGAATAAAGTATATCCTTGCTACGATATGGATGATCCCTGAAAACATGATGCTAAGGGAAAGAAGCCAGCTATAAAAGGACACGTATCATACGATTCCACTCACCTGAAACACCCAGAACAGTCAAATCTGAAGAGACAGAAAGTAGATGAGGTGCTAGACGAGGGGGCCGGGGGAGTTGGAGAGTGACTGCTAATGGGTACAAGCTTGCATTTAGGGGTGACAGAAGTGTTTAAAAATGTGTTGTGGTGATAGTTGCACAACTCTATGAATATACTTAAAAACCATTATTATATACTTTAAAATGGGTGGATTGTATGGCATGTGAATTATATCTCAACAAAGGCGGTTATATATTTAAGAAAGAGTGATAATCAGTACAGAGTTTCAGTTTGGCAAGATGGAAAAGTTCTGGAGCTGAATGGAACAGTGTGAATATATTTAATGCCACTTAAAAATGATTATAATGGTAAATTTTACGTTATATATATTTTACCACCATGAAAAAAGAGAGTGACTCCATTCATAACTAGGCCCCTAGTATGAGGCCTAGTAAGGATGTTTTCCCTGTGTTTTGCCTACTCCCATAACAGCCCCCACACTGCTTCCCAAACAGGGCCTCAGTATTGCAATAACCGCTCCCCCATCGCCGTCAACGTCATTCCTTCAGGGTTCAGAGAAACCACGGCCAGTGGCCTGGGCTGAGGGTAATGAGCCACAGCCACCCACCAGGTTGTGAAGCCCCCAGTGTACACAGCCAACCCCAGATAGGTCCTCAAGCCCCAAAGGCCACAGGACTTAGTCTCTAAACCAAGCGCTCACTTAATAAGATAAAGCACAATTCTTTTCCAGCACAATTTCTTATTAAATAAAGCCAGTCAAATCAAGTTCCTCTTCTCAAAAATAATTAGAGGCCAGCCAGAGGCAAAAGTGGGAAGTGAGTGAAGTTCCTCTTTGTTTGGCTTTGATTCCCCTGTGGAAATTGTCTTTCCTGGACCACAGGAAACCAGTTTTTAAAGTGTGGTCCCCAGACTGGCAGTGGCAGCTGCAACAGCACGTGGGAACTCGTTAGGGACGCGCATTGTGGACCCCACCCCAGACCTTCGGAATCAGGAGCTCTGGGGGTGGGCCCCAGTGATCTGCAATGGGACCAGCCCTCCAGGGGATTCTGATGCAGCTCGAGGGTGAGAACCTCAGCTCCCTGGAGCCCAGATGACTGGTTTTGCTCATCCAATGAACTGGTTGGTGCTTCATAATGAAAAAGGTCTCAGGGGAGTTACCAGTGACCACACCTCTGAGCTAGTAAAAACGATTCGGTGTTTATCATTACAAAAGTAATACGTGCTCATTATTAAAAAATTGTTAAAAATAAAACAAAGATACACTGCAGAAGGTGAAAATCTATCATTTCGCGGTTGTCAATTACTGCAGAGATAGTTGATGATCACAGTTAACTTCTGTTGGAATATTCCTTCAGAGATTTTCCAAATGCGTAATGACACTAAGATACATGACAATTTCCACATACTATAATTGTATTTTTTTTTGAGCTGGTAACTCCTTTTTTATGCTCTAAAGATGGAAATTGAGAACCTTGGGGAGGCAGGACTTTTTTCTTGGAGGATTCCCCAAATTGCCTTTTTTTCCCTCATAAATTTGACTGTAAAATATTAAACCTGTCTGGAACAAAACTTTTTGAGAATGTGTTTCATAACCTTGGGGGGGGGGTTAGAATTCCTGATAAAAATCCTTAAGGACTTCTCTGACACTCTTTAAAGAGATTAAGCTCTTTTCAGGGAAACTAGCTACCTCCCCACCCACCCACCTTCTCAGCTGGCCTTAGGTCAGAGGTCTAACGACATTTAGCCTGACATCATTTTTCCTTGTGTCCAGTGTAACAATGATCATCTAACCAATCACTTCCCAGAAAATGTCCTGGCCAAGAGGGAATCTTGAAACTTTGGCAGGTGTTCATAATAACATTTTCTGAAGTTTTATATATATATCAGTCTCTCCTAACTGTAAACACCACAGAAGTAACCTATCAGATAGAGACTAGATCTTTTCTCAGTCCCCAAATAAAGGAGTAAAAAGGTTCAACCTTACATAAAAATCCAGTGTGTTACCTATCTTTTGAAAATGTCTCTGGGCAGAGAGCATGATCTTAAGATAATAATCCCTACCATTTATGGAGGAGCAGCCAGCTGTGACACTCTTCTCTCTTCTTTTAAATTCTCAAGACAACCATGTAAAATGTTACTATCCCCATTTTACAAGTGAGGAGACTCAAGTTCAGAGAGGCTAAATGTCATGCCCTATGTCCCTTAGCAGGAAGGAGAGAAGCAGGCCTGGCAATGTGAAGTTGGCTGTGTCTGATTCCATTAGAAACTATGGAGTTGTCTGAAGTTGAACAAAGCAACCCAATTTGTTTCATGGTTTAGACTTGCTATTCAATGGCCTTAACATAAAATTTAAATGGATCCTTGTGGAGTGTTTTGTTTGCAATAAAATTTATATACATATAAACTCATGACATAACACTGAGTGATAAAACACAGAGTACGGGGCGCCTGGGTGGTGCAGTCGTTAAGCGTCTGCCTTCGGCTCAGGGCATGATCCCAGCGTTCTGGGATCAAGGCCCACATCAGGCTTCTCCGCTGGGAGCCTGCTTCTTCCTCTCCCGCTCCCCCTGCTTGTGTTCCCTCTCTCGCTGGCTGTCTCTCTCTGTCAAATAAATAAAATTAAATAAATAAATAAATAAATAAATAACACAGAGTATATAATTACCTAGACCCTAGACTTAAAATTGTCTTCTAACTTAGAAAATACATTTAACAACTTTGGAGGCAAATACTCCAAACGTTTAAAAGGTCATCTTGGTGTCATGTGGCTGTAGTTGATCCTTTTTTCCTTCTATTTTCTGAGCCAAGAGAGGAGGGGGTGCAGCCATTGGCCCGGGTCTAAACAATTTAGACTTTACCTGGGATCAGAAGTCTTGGGAAGTTTCTGAACCTCTCTGTGCCTCAGGTTCCTTATCTGTAAAATGGGTTAGCATGAGGCTATAAGGGGCTAATGCTTATAAAGTGCTTAGGATTGTGTCTGGGAATGTTCCACACTTTCTTTAATGAGCATAATTTTAGTAATGGAAAAGGTTGCTTTTAAAGATTGTTAGGAGTGCCTGGATGGCTCAATAGGTTAAGTGTCCGACTCTCAACTTCGGCTCAGATCATGATCTCAGGGTCATGAGATCAAGCCCCGCGTTGGGCCCTGAGCTCAGCTCGCAGTCTGCTTGGGATTCTCTCTCTCCCTCTGTCCCTTCCCCCTACCCACTTGTGTTCTCTAAATAAATATGTAAATAAATAGATCTTTAAAAAAATAATAAAGGTTGTAATACCTTTATTATTTCACATTTTCCTTATTTGAATATCTTAGAATACATGATAACTATAATTGAACAAATGTTTTTAACTTAAAATTTAAAAATTATTACTGCAAGACTTAAAAGTGAGGGGCGCCTGGGTGGCACAGTGGTTAAGCGTCTGCCTTCGGCTCAGGGCGTGATCCCGGCGTTATGGGATCGAGCCCCACATCAGGCTCTTCTGCTATGAGCCTGCTTCTTCCTCTCCCACTCCCCCTGCTTGTGTTCCCTCTCTCGCTGGCTGTCTCTATCTCTGTCAAATAAATAAATAAAATCTTAAAAAAAAAAAAAAGACTTAAAAGTGAGCATCCAATTTGACAATTTGTAGCAAAGTCTTAAGAAATACACACTTCTGGTTAATTCTGGCACATTGGCTACTTGTGTTATTATCTTTCCCTCTCAAATCCCAGTAAAATGATGATAAAGGAATAAAGAGGGAATCTACCCATAAGGACAAGGAGAACAGGAAAGGAAATATTACAGGACTAGGCACTTCATGGCACTGTTGGGGTTCAAACAGTAGCCCCAGAGCGGTAACAGGCTTAGCAAGAAACCATCACATAGGTGTCTGCTGCAGACCTCAGGAAGGAAACTCTCTGGCTGAGCAAAATCCAGGTGAAGCTCAGAGCTGCAATCAGGGGGACAGTGTCGCTGTATGTATGCTGAGTGGCTGGGCCCTGGGTCCCCTGCTTACCCTGCTGCACCGGACGTTAAACCCAAGAGGATTCAGTTCACGGAAGCCTAATGACCAAGCCTGGCCATTCTCCTTCTCTGCCCCCCTGCCACTGACAGGGGATGGGAGGCTCCTTCTGCAGAAAAACCAAGGGGGCCTAGAGGAAAGACCCCTAGATTTGGATGTGGGAGAAACTGGAAGGAAACACTAGTTCCCTGAAGGTTGTGGAAACCAAACACCTGGGCAGATGAGATTTGCAGAGGCTTCCCATTAAGCTTTTGGGAACACTTTGCCACTGTCAACTGGGGTGAGTGGTAGGACCTTCTCAGAGATTCTTGAGAACTGCTGCAGCTTCTATGCCAGCTTTGGAAGCTTTGGGCCTAGACATTCCATGTCAGCTACTCTGACCTTTTGGGTGGTGTCCCTAACCTGTACCCTCACCACTGTCTCTAGCTCTCCCAACCACTATATGAGCCCCTAAATCTACATTCAAATTTTTATACCTGAAACATGCAGAGTGGTCTATTTTCCAGCCCAGACCCAGATCGGTACAGCCGAGGCTGGAGGCCTTCCTTTTCCATCCTTGCTCTTCCTCCAGCCTGCTCTGGGTGCTGGAAGAATGGATGACTTCTTGTCAGGTTCTTTCAGTGGACAGCACTGGCAGAGATGGGTGGCAGGAGAGAGAAGTCAGGGTACATATTTCCTTCACTCCCTCCCTACTGTGTCACCAATGGGCTGTGTCCTAAGGACACAGCTCCAGTCAGCTACCGTTTTCCATATGGAGACCCTCACTGAGTTGCAAATGACTCCTTCCTTTGGTCCTTTAGGTCTTTGGTAGTAAAAGCTCCCCATTATTGCTACCCATGGCATACTGACCTATTCTTTCCTGTTTCCCCTAAAGCCTGCCCACATCTTCATAAATAATCGTTTATTAAGCCCTTCTTGATGGCACAGTTTAAGTGCAGCATGTGTTTCCCCCAAGACCCAAGCTGACACACTGCTCTGTCACTCTTCATCAGAGCCACTGCCAGGCTCACAGGATGGCCAAAAGGCTTTTAAGGGCCACAGCGTTCAGTATCAATAGAAGATCACCAGACGTCTGAGGAACGTTTCTATTGTGAAGACAAGAGACAGACAAGGAACTAAGGAAAGAAAAGTATATAGAGAACAAACGGAGACTCCAACATTGACAACCACACCGGTAAAAGACTCTCATAGCAGTAAGAAAACACACCGCATCCACGAAACAAGAACAGGACACGAATAAAGAGAGAAAGAAAGGGAGAGAGAGAGGAAGAAAAGGAGAAGGAGGAAAAGGAGGCAACGTTTTTACAATCAAAAGATGATAAAGATTTTGGACATTTGAAATCTGAGAGCCGAAATTTTAAAAACCGAATAAACCAGTTGTCATATAAAGTCAAGACAATCTCCCAGAAAGTAGAATAAAAGTGAGATGGAAAACAGAAAAGAAAGGATAGGAACTATAGAAGATAATTCCAGAAGGTCCAATATCCAACTTACAGGCAGCCCAGAAAAAGGAAACAAAGAAATGGAAGGACTGGAATTACCAAATTAATAATATTAAAAATGGCCCTAAATTGAAGGACAATGGTCTTCACATGGAAAGGGCTCACCAAGAGTCCAGGACAATGAATGAAAACAGACTCACACCAAGGCAAATTATCATGAACTCCAGAACACCAGTGTTAAATCCCAAAAGCTTCCAGAGAGAACAAGCAAGCTCTATAGCAACAGGATTGGGAATCAGAATAGTATCAGGCTTTTCAGTAAGGTCTCTAGAAGTCGGAAGACAATGGAGCAATACCTTCAAAATTCTGGGAGTAAATGATCTTCGACCTAGAAATCTATACTCAACCAAATCTTCAATCAAATATGAAGGTGGAAGAGTGACATTTTCAGACGCATAAGTACTCCAGTGCCTACTTCTCACATACCGTCTTCAGAAACATCGGGAGGATGGACTTCAGAGAAAGAAAGGAGCACACTAAGAATGTAGAAGACACGAGATCCAGGAAATGCAGGATGCCATGCGAGAGAGCAGAGAGAGAAAAAACAATCCCTGGATGACTCCATAGTAAGACAAGAGGGCAATCGGTTCAGCTCAACCAGTATGGAGAGCTCTAGGAGGGAGGTCTGACTTAACCAAGTGTGTGGAACATGTTATCAGTGAGCATCGGCAGATTTGATGGAAGATGTGGTAGGCACGATAATGTCCCCTCCCAAATATGTCCACGTCCCAATCCTCAGAACCTGTGAATATATTAGGTTACATGGAAAAGAGGAATTAAGTTTGCAGGTGGAATTAAGGTTGCCGATCAGCCAACCTTGGGATGGAGAGATTATCCTGGATTATCCGGATGAGTATGACAATAATGTATGGGGAGACTTTGGGGTTGGAAGTTGGGGTAGTAATGTAGGAGAGCTAAATCCTCATCATGGACTTTAAGAAGAACTCAATAACTCAATAAACAGTGGCTAAAATCAATAAGTCGAGAAATAGCAGAATAGTCATATTATTTAGACATAGGGCGGTAAAGCCAGAAGAAAGAGGTATAAGACTCTGAGAAACAAACTGAGGGCTTCAGAGGGGATGGGGGTGGGCGAATGGGATAGGCTGGGATGGGTAGTAAGGAGGGCACGTATTGCATGGTGCACTGGGTGTTATACGCAACTAATGAATCATCAAACTTTACATCAGAAACCAGGGATGTACTGTATGGTGACTAACATAATATAATTAAAAAACATTTAAAAAATAAAAAATAAATAAAATGGTTTTACTATAAAAAAAAAAAAGAGTTGAAAGTGGCTCCCCCTGGGGAGTAGAACTGAAGACACAAAGGAGTGAGACAGGGGGCCTCTGCATAGAAAGACAAGCCTTATTTAGGCCAATTGGCAAAGTTGTGTGTGGGTCGCTGCTGTAACAAATTACCACAAATTTAGTGGCTTAAGACAATACAATTTGTTCTCTTACAGTTCTGGAAGTCACAGGTCCAAAATGGGTCTCACTGGGCTGAAATCAAGGTGCTGGCAGGGCTGTGTTCCCTCCAGGGACTCTAGGGGAGAGTCCGTTCCCTTGACTTTGCCAGCTTCCAGAGGCTAGAGGCCACCTGCATTCCAGGGCTCCCATCAGCACTCAAGCCACTCTGGTCTCTGCTTCCATCCTCACATCTCCTTCTGTGACTCACTTGTCTCCCTGTTTCCCTAATAAGGACACTTGGGATTATATTGGGCCCACCTGGGGGCCCAAATCCAAAATAATCTCCCTCTCTTGAGATCATTAACTTAATTACATCTGCAAAATTCTTTTTGCCAAGTAAAGTAAGGTCACATGGTCACAGGTTCCAGGGATTAGGATGTGGACATCTCTGATGGAATGGCATTATTCTGCTGACCCCAGTTATCTGCATTACTTTAACAGAAACATTTTTCAAAACATGAACTCTTGGACTCAACAATTCTACTTCTAGGAATTAATGCTAATGGAATAATTATTCATGTGTACAAAAATCTATATTCATAGACATTGTTTATAAAACATGCTGAAAAATTATGAACAACTACATGTTCGTGATAAAAGAGTTTAAAGTATAGATATAAAAAGACTACTATGTAGCAATTAACCATTATGCTACAGAGTTGAGGCTGAATAGAAAAAGATGTTCACTGTATATTAAGTGACAAAAGCAAAATACAAAATGGTAAGTTTACTACTATTTAATTTTTGTAAAACATGTGTGTCTATCAGAGGTAGGAAAACGTGACCACTTTTGTGTATGTATGTATGTACGTACATATGTGTATGAGTTTATATATAGAGAGAGAAAGGGAGACAGTAGAAAACTGTGTGTGTATATAGGTGTGCATGTGTGTGCACAGGCACATGTGTGTGTGCAGAGTAGTTATCTATGTGCCAAAATCCAAAAAATACTGAGACCAAACTGTTAACTGTGGTTATCACTGAATGGTGGGAGTACAAATAATTTTAATTTTTTTCTTTATGCTTTCCCATAATTTCTAGGATTTTCCTCCATCAAGCATGCATTACTCTTAAAAGAGAAAAAAGTTATTTCCATTTTGCATAAATAAATAACTTCTAAAAATGAGCATCTGAGGCCCTAGAGACTGACTACAGCAACGACTGTCAGCAAAGATTACACATGTAGCGATTAGCACAGCTGAGAAAAGAAAGGATGTCAACTCCCTGTATTAATTAACTCTCTAAACCATGCTTTAGCTACACATGCTCTAGAAGTACACTGAAGCCATGACTATAAATCTCATATCTTGTTCTCTTTAGAATCCTGTTTCGTGCTAAGTTCTGTGAGGCCAGAACATCTTGGTGGGTGCTGAATCTCAATTGGTTTCCAGGCAGCATTCAAAAACAGACAGCTTGATTCCATTCCTTGCCCATTAGGTGGGGCAAGAAAGCTTTAGAAGAGTCCCTACCAAGTAAAACATCAACAGGGAAAACCAAATTGCAGAAAAAAACAGAAGGACTCCGAAGTTGTCTAGCTCAGTTTGGACAGAATGTACACTAACATTTTTCCAGAATGAAAACTTATTCTCAGAGAATTTTCTAGAGAATATCAAGTCGAGACTCTATAAAATTCACCTCCAACAAGATTTCAGTACGTGACAACCATACCTGTAACCAAGACTCTTTTCCAACACTTTAAAATTAAAATATCTCTGGTTGAAATGCAAATTAAGACAACACTGTTAAAGAACAAAAATTCAACTGAGTAAATCTGAAGATCTAATTGGCTTTATTGATTCATGAATCGGGTAGCATCCCACCTAGCAAGTAGAGGGGAGTTCTGAGGAGTTGTACAAAACGGAAGGCTTTTATAGGAAGGAGGTTGGGGCAGGAAGTTATTGGCAGAAGAAAAGAAAGGATTGTCTCAGGCAAGGTCACCTTCCCTTAGGGGAAAGGGCTGGGGGTGAGGGTGTCTTATCATGCAGATGATCTCATCTGCCCCTATGACAAGTTACCCGACTTGTTCTGGGGGAGATTGAATCTGCCATTAGGTTAGGTATTAAGCCCTGGTTTGGTGACTTAGTCTGGCATCAGTGACTCCATCCTGGGCCTATGGTTTTCTTTCTGACGACACTGAAATACCATTTTTCATGGATCAGATTGGCAAAAAATAAAAAACATGTCAATACACTCCACGGGTCAGGCTGTGAAGAAAGTCTCCTGCGTTGCTGGAAGAAACGGGAACTTGTGTAACTCCTATGGAGAAGAGCTGGCAATACCTAAGGTTATTCCATTTACCATTTGCCCTTCAACCCAGCAATCTGATTTGTTAGAGTTTACCCTAAAGATTCACTTCCAACAAGATGAAAAGAAATGTGCACAAGGTTATTGATCACAGCATTATTTAAATTACACAATATCAGAACCTACCTAAATGTCCAAATATAAGAGCATGGTTGAATAAAGGCACAGCGACGAGTGGAGTATCAGCACCCATAAAGAACCATGGGCACAATCTCACAATCTGATACAGAATGATTTCCAGTAAAAAGAGCAAAGTGCAAAAGAGGATACAGAGAATGTGACCTTCTGTGTAAGGAAATGGGAGAAATAAGGAAACATACATATGTCTGCTCATCTTTACCAAAAGAAACACAGGAAGGAGAAGCCAGAAGTTTGTCACCTACAAGGAGGTGAAGGGAACAGCACTGAAGGAATACAAGCGGTAGTAACACTTCTCTAAAGCATATCTTTTTGTAGAGTGTTGATTTGTGGAACGATGTTAATGTTCTATGTGTTCAAAAACTTAAGTCAAATCAACAAGGATGGGCAAGGCGGAGGATGTTAAACTGAAAGCAAATTGGAAAAAAAGAGCTCAGCTGTATTTCAAATGAACAACATAACCACATTGTGGAGGGCTGGGGGTAGTGAGGACTAATCCAAGAAATTTATGAACATAGTATTTATCTACATACCTTCTGTCTTTAGGGGTGTGGAGGTGTCGAACTGCAAACAGAGCCTGACTATTTTTAGTATGTTTGCTTCCTGTTGTGGTATGACTGAAGCAATTGTGAAACTATTTTAGGTATTTTGTGGAATTGAGCAAATGATGAAATGATGTGATATCGTTGGGAGCCAGGGTCCTCACTGTGGAAGAAGGGACACACAAATATGAAATAGGGAAAGCAAGGAAGAATCCTATAGGGATGGATGGGAGGTATCAGTGTGACCTCATCACTTCTCACATGTGTATGTATACATAATATGCATACACGTGTCTGCGTGCGTGTGTGTGTTTCCTAGCTATGGCTGCCAAAAAGGCTTAGAAGCAAAGACACCACTAGCAACGGGCACTAGTGCCCAAATTTTGGTCTTTAATATTGTTCCCCACTAAGAGGAAGCAGGCCTCCTTGGAGAAATGGCTGATTTCAAGGCTCAGGCAAGGAATGTCCAAGATGAACCTGGAGCATCTAGTTATGCCACAAAAAAGGAAGTGCTAAAAATAATTGCAGCCATAGTAGAAGACAGAGCAATAGCTTAAAAGGGCTCCCACTGGCCAAAGTTGGGATAATCTGAACACTAAAATAATCAAGGACAATAATGAATCATAGACCACTGAAAAAGTAGGAATGAATCCCTATCAATAATAAAGACAAATAAATGGGAGAAAAGGGGAGGTCTTTGCTTGCAGGAGAATATCAAAGCCAGCAGATAAGCATGGAGGGAGTCCTGGAGTTGGAAAATCATCATTTTGCAGCCATAACTGTAAATATTGGTTCAGACAAGAGCCATCAATAGATACCGAATCAATGGGGGCAATTTTGATGAAGAACAGCGTATTTCAAATCTGAAAGTATCTCCTTATAGACTGCTTATTTAATCCAGGCAAAACAAAACAAAAACCAGTAATTATATAATGGAAAGAGGGGAGAAGTCCTTGACCAGGTGATTAAAATTAACATCACCTTTATAGCAGTGTTGTCTACAATAGCCAAATAATGGAAATAGCCCAAGTGTCCATCACTGGTGAATGGATAAGGAAGATGTGGTATATATATACAATGGAATACCACTCGGCCATCAAAAAGAATGAAATCTTGCCATTTGCAATGACATGGATGGAGCTAGAGAGTATAACGCTAACTAAAATAAGTCAGTCAGAGAAAGACAAATACCATATGGTGTCACTCATATGTGGAATTTAAGAAACTAAACAAACAGGGGGGAAAAGAGAGAGAGAGGCAAACCAAGAAACAGACTCTTAACTCTGGGAACAAACTGACAGTTACCAGAGTGTAGGTGGGTGGGGGATAGGTGAGACAGGTGATGGGGATTAAGGAGGGCACTTGTCCTGATGAGCACCAGGTGACATACGGAAGGGTTGAATCACTATATTGTACACCTGATATTACACTGTATGTTAACTAACTGGAATTTAAATAAAAACTTCAAAAAATAAATAAAATTAACATCACCGAGAGAAAGGTGGACGTGGATATGACACCCTGAGGGGAACACAGTATCACCTGTAAAGTATTTTGACCAGGAATGCAGCCCTGCTGACAACTCAACTTTAGCTCAGTAAGGGCCATTTCAGACTTTTGACCTCAGAGCTCTAAGATAGTAAGTTTGTGTTGTTTTAAATCATTTAGTTTGTGGTAATTTGTTACAGCAGCAATAGGAAACTAATACACTTGGAATACGGATGACAAACTACATGTAAGTACTCTAACAGGGTAAATTTTCTGACACTGATAACTACTATGATTAAGAGAATGTCCTTGTTCTTAGGAAATATTCATTGGAGTATTTAGAAGTAATGGATATGACATATGAAATCTTTCAAATGATTCAGAAAAAAATGTGTGTGTGTATACATACACACACACACACAGAACAAATGATAAAGCAAATGGAAAATGTTAACAGGTAAAGCTGAGTAAATGGTGTATCAATGTTCCTTGTACTATTCTTGCAACTTTTCTGTAAGTTTGAAATTATTTCCAAATAAAAAATTTTTAGGCAATTGATGTCATGTTTCTAATTGAAGTGCAGATGAAAAATAGCTGAACTATAACACCAAATGTGTCTTCTTGAAAACATTAAAGGATTGTTTCCCACCCCCAATACTGATCAACTACTAAAAAGATAAAAAGTTCTCTAGATTTTGTTGCTCTTCTTAACACCCGCAATATTTGCTGAGGACTGCTCTGTGGCTGGTAGCCTCCAAGCCTGGCAATAGAGGGAAGTTACAAGACATCTCTTCTTGAGATGTTAAGAATCTGATGCAAGAAAAAGTGATTTAAATTTTAGTAGAAATACCCAGCTAGAAAAATAGGTAGAACTTGAACTGGTGGCAAGAAGGGAAGAGGCTGGGGAGAAAGAATAATAAGTCAAAGGTTGGAGTCAGGAGAAACCCCACTGAGGGCGACTTTCCAACTAGCTCCTGACACTGAGAAGATGCCCAGAGTCTGATTGTTCCCTTCATGCTTCATCTCCTTGTCTTAGGAAACTGTGGAGCAGGGCTCCTAGGAGAGTTCTGGGAGGTGAGTCTGGGTAAATAAAAACTCTGAAAAGCAGCCCACCTTACTGCTTTTCTCTCCAAGTATTTTATAAGCCAGGTGCTAAAATTTGGACTTCTTTTCCTGCAGGTACCAAGAAGCTGCTATAAAGTTTTGGCTAATATGGGGGCGTTTAGCCATTCAACAGGTGTCTTTGAGCCACCCCTATATGTCAAAAACAGAGCCAGATGGAGGGAAGAGAGATACAGGCTGTGTCTCTAGTCACTGTGCTTGAGGGCTTGAGCAGGGGTGCGTTTAGGTATTCTGGAAGCCCAGAGGAAAGACAGCTAACCCAATGAGGCTTGATTGGAAAAGCTACCAAAGTGAGTCTTAAGAATCAGGTTTGAAGCAATTGACTAGGGAGTTGCAGGGAAAGGACATTTGGGACAATGGAAATTGAACAGAGCATGCGTGCAGGTGTAAAGGCAGGTGACTGAGGTACATTTAAAGGGGGCCCAGGGCACCCGGGTGGCTCAGTCAGTTAAGCAACTGACTCTTGATTTCGGCTCAGGTCATGATCTCAGCATCGTGGGATTGAGCCCTGCCTTAGGCTCCACGCTCAACGAGGAGTCTGCTTCTCTCCCTCTGCCCCCACACCTCGCCTCCCCTCACTCGCACACACATTCTATCTAATAAATACATAAATCTTTAAAAAAATGAAAATAAAGGGGGCTTAAAGCTCTGCTGGGTGCCTGGCTGGCTCAGTAGGCACAGCATGCAACCCTTAATCTCAGGGTCGTGAGTCTGACCAGCACTGTGTACCCTGTAATCCCTTGCAGAAATTGTCATCAGCAAGAACTTCATAACATTCAAGTCAATTTCTTCTTTACTAAATATTATTATTATTTTTTTAAAGATTTTATTTATTTACTCGACAGAGATAGAGACAGCCAGCGAGAGAGGGAACACAAGCAGGGGGAGTGGGAGAGGAAGAAGCAGGCTCCCAGCAGAGGAGCCTGATGTGGGGCTCGATCCCATAACGGCCGGGATCACGCCCTGAGCCGAAGGCAGACGCCCAACTACTGTGCCACCCAGGCACCCCTACTAAATATTATTTTAAACATCATGAGAAGGGATTAGAATTTGAGGTAAGAATTTACTTCAGAAAATTATCTGTAAAACAATCTAGTTTTTAATATCTTTAATGACGTGTACAGCAAAAACAAGAGCCCTCTAAACTTTAATATGATACTCCAGGATTTCATAACACATTTGCAGCTTTCTGGGAATGGGATTCTATTTCCTGACCTCCAAAATATGTAAATGTGAATGTCATATTAACTACAAACATGTTTTAAACATGTATGTGACTACCTGCAAAGACTGCATATACATATATAAAATATTATCTCAACTACCAAAAAAAGCTCAGAAAAGACTAATGAAAAAGTATCAAAATGTTAGTTTACACTAAGTATATATAAAGCAGTGTGATTATGAGTGCATTTTTCTTCTTTTTACATACTATTCTATGTACTTTTTAAAAAAATTAATCTCTACGCCCAACATGGGGCTCAAACTCACAACCCCGAGATCAAGAGTCACATGCTCTACTGACTGAGCCAGCCAGCTGTATCTATTCTGTGTACTTTTTATTGTCAGAGGAAAAATCTTTTTTAAAAAGAACAGTAGTAAATTGATCTAAATTACGTGTAATTATGTTAAATATTTTAAGTTAAGAATTCTTTTTTCTTCTCTTTTTTAAAAGATCTTATTTATTTACTTGACAGAGAGAGTGCACGAGCAGTGGCGAGAGGCAGAGGGAGAGGGAGAAGCAGGATCCCCGAGAAGCAGGGAGCCCGACGAGGGGCTCTCGATCCCAGGGTCCCAGGTTCATGACTTGAGCTGAAGGCAGATGTTTAACCGACTGAGCCACCTAGGGGCTCCTAAGTCAAGAATTCTTATTAAAAAGTCAACACAACATATACTTAAATAAGCTTACCCATATGTTATGATGTGGGAGGAGAAATGGCAGAGAGTAAAACCCCTCCTGACTAAGATGAAGTAGGCAGCCCTTGGCAGCAAAACTTGTATACGTGGATTTCAGTAACAGATATACAATGGATAGGATGAAATATCCTTACCACTTAAAAAAAAAAGAGGAATGACTTTATTTTATAAAAATGATAACAATGTTCGTTGTATTCAACCAATACAGAAAAGCACAAAGACCCACCACTTAAAAAATTGCCAGTGTTAACAGTGGGTGGGCATGTATCCAGACCTCTCTATTCATAGGTACAGACAGGATTCATGGTGGGAATTGCTATACTTTTTATTTTAAAAGGTTTTAGTTAATTGTATTTGAATGCTATAGAAAAAAACTTAAAAATGAAACTGAAGGGGCTGCTGAACTTGAGATAAATGTTTCTTTGCCATAAGGGCTACTGGTTCCCAAAAGAGTTATGTAAGCCAGAGAGTCTCAAACTTGAGCACGTAGCAGAATCCCTTGGAGGGCAGCCAGACTGCTGGGCCCAAGCCCATTTATGATTCAGTAGGTCTGGGGTGGGGCCAAGAATTTTCATTTCTAACAATTTTACAGGTGATGCCGATATCACTGACTGGGGACCACACTTTGAGAACCAGTGCATTTAAGCTCAAGAAAAAGACTGAAAAACTTAAGGTTGGTCAGTAGGTTTTTTCTATATAATACAATCTTAGACATTATAACTTGACATGACACCTGGCTGTTCAAGATGAGGCAGTTAGTTTTTATCTTCATCCCACTCCCCCCACCAAGTCCTAGTTGATCAATGTATGCTAATTTTTCTTTGTGAAGATCCTTAACATTTACGTTCTATTCCACAACTGTAACTCCTCAGTTTTAAAATCTTAGTTTTTATTTCAACGGACTCAGAGTTCATACCATTCCTTTTGCTGGAACTCTGTTGGGGAACCTGATATCTCCTCTCTTCTGGGTTCCCATTAAGTGTCTAGAACCAGGGCTCACTGGACACAAAGGTGTATCGTATCCTACAGGCTTTGGCTTCCCCAGGCTGCTCTGCGACCCTGGAAGTTCCTTGTCCTGGTGAATCTTTCCCCTTTTGCAGAGGTCCTGAGACAGCAGCAAAGACTTTATCTTCCCAAGGGTTTTCCTTGACTCTACCCCACATGGCCTGGACACCTCATTGGTCCCTTTGTCCATACTGGGGCCCCTCGTCACCAAGATGTCCTCGACTTTGTTTCTTCACTCTGTGCTACTTACGAGGCCGGGGAGGGGTTGAAGTCACACCATACCTTGTTGCATTAGCATCTTCTACCCTCTTCCTTGTATGGTTGCTGCTGGTTAATCTGGGGCAGCAGATTACTGAGTTTGCTAGATAATGGAGAAGGTGAATTTCTGATCCAGCTTTATTTTTCCTGCTTCCACCTGGAAGTACCTCCATCCTTTTAAAAAACAAACTTCACAAATATAGGATTTGTTGGGTAAAACCAGCAAAACCATCAACAGAATAGTGCCTTTTGAGGTTTGTGAAACCAGTAAGAAAGAAAATGTGACCAGGAGATACGCAACCAGGCATGCCAACTTTTTCTCCTCAACTTACGTATATACATGTCCAGTAGAGTACTTAACACTCAATGTTGGATTTTTTGTTTTTGTGAATCTCTTCTCCAGCAGTTTATGAGGTTCCTCAGAGGAGGGACGCTGTCATATTGTTCTCTTTGTCTCCCCAGTGCTGGGGAAGAGCCTACTATACAAGGGAGGAAGAGGAGAAGGCAATGGTATGCGACTTATCAAAACTTCTATAGTCTTATGCATTAGAGAATTTGAATTCTTCTCAGTCAATAAAAAATGCTATGGATAAGATAACCTTCTGTTCAGCCTCCACATGCAAATTAGTTATTTAGTTCTTAATAAACATATTCTACTTGCTACTCATCCATTAAGCTAGTATTTAATGATTTCTTACTGTGTGTCAAGTAGGATGTTGGGAGTTGGGGATACTATGGTGAACAAGACAGACACGGTCCCTGTCCTTATTTTATACTCTAAATTATAAAGCAAGCCTTTCTTTTTAGGCTTTAAATCTAATGCACTCAATATTTTCTGAATACACCCATGTTACCAACAGGTATTCTGTAAATAACATGCATTGCATATTGAGACAATGTCAGAAGTATATTCCTATATGCCTAAATAGGAAGTCAGTTGTGGAATGATTAATATCGAGTCAACTGTCTTAGCCTTATGTGCTATGCTATGATAAATACAGTCAGAGAATTAATGCCGTATACCAAGTTACATTTCCATGTTCAATGTCCGGTTTCCTTATCAGACTGTTCAGACCATAAAGGCAGGCTGCATGTGTCTTGTTCTCTTTATCACTGCTGTAATTTTAGCACAGAATCTGTGCAATAAATATGTGTTAACCAAATAAATATTCAAGGCTTATAAGTGTCCCCCAGAATATGAGAATAAATGAATTCTTTTGAAATTTAAGGCAGATGTTATGAGTAGCTCACACAATATAAAGTTGTCATACTACTGCACACATGTATTTCTTTCTTGCTGTAAGTGGAATGTTAAATATGTTTGGAAAACCTGACCTACAGAGATGGTACACAGCATTAAGACAGGCTGTCTACCTAAATTTATTAGCCAGCTTTAATCCTAGTACTCTTGCCCTCACTTACTACTGACCCAATAAGGAATGGCTGCCCTATCTTACAAAGATATGTAAAAAAAAATTAAATATTTGTAGTGAGATTTTTCATAATCCAGTCATGAGAAATCAAGTTCTTACCAGATTTTGATTTTAAAAGTTCTGCCTTTGTATGAAATTAAAATAATGTTCTCACAAACTGGCAAGTAACTTCAAGCAGAAGGAGCAACAGTATTTTATTTTATTACAAATAAACTTTCACAAAAGTTTAATTGGGAATGTATATGTACTATTAAGCAGAACAAAGAAAACAAAAAGAAATAAGGTACTAGGACCTAAAATATCATTTAAAATCCCATCAATTTTATCTTACGCTAGTAGGTACTCACACAACTGAACTGAAAATAAACACTTTATAATATGTGCTTGCAAAATCTATAATGCTGTAGTAGTAAAGTACAATTTCCAAGTACGAGATTTTGTCTGTCAGATTTTTAAAAAGCCTTTAAAAATATGATATGCACAAGCTTGCCCTGAGGGAAAGTAAGATGGAATATAAATTACAAAATCTTTACATATTTTCCACAATAGCATTTTGAAATTGGAAAGAGCAAATAGTGGTGAAAAAAACTGAATGAACCAATTACTAAAAATTCAGTGCACTCATAACTACCTGATGGAAATTGTGAAGCACCTTTTCTTGTGCCTTTGTTTATCATAATATGAAATGTATAAATTATATAGGCCTTGATCTTCAGAAACTTAAGAAAACTTCCAGTTCTAAGCCAAACTGTCATCAGAAAAAAAGAAAAATCTGGTATAAAATTTGCTACCATAAGGCCACTGTTTCAAGTTCTTTCATGTACAGACACTATACAATTCAGATACTTTTGTTTTTATTACATAAGCAAAACTTTCAACATATAAACGTGTGGATATAACTCAGTTAAGTTCTATATGAAACCATGCTCAGAGAAAAATGCATCAACAAATAATGCCCTTTTGAGACTTTTTGCAAAAGAAACTGTAGTTAATACAACTTTTAAATTGAATACTGTAATTTAAAAGCAATTAAGTGTAAAAAAGTTGCAGCATTCCACTACAGAAAAATAAAGTTATTTTATCAAGAAAGTTACAGTATTAGTGCTTTAGTGCCAATTCTAACTCCTGACAAAAGAGATGCTCCCAAATACCATCCTGCAGTGTCGTCTCCGTCTGTAGCAGCTCTGGATTAGATTGCTGGGGCAGTGTTTGCGTATTCCTATTGAGAGAAAACAAAAGAAATACAGACTTCAAAAGAAGAGTCAGTTATAACATCTGAGTTAGAGTTTTTTCCCATTGCAATTTTCAAGATATTTTAATTTATGTAGTACCACTTGCAGCCAAGACCCCCACAAAGGTATGTGGAACCCCAAAGACGTAAAGTAACAACAGAACACATCAAAGCAGATATCAAATGGTTAAGTCAGTAGGACAAAGAAAATATATGACACTCAGCACGCTGGTATTAGTAAATTGATGAAAAGGCATTCTGCTATTTGGGTGAGTTTCATTGGGGATTTTAAAAAAAAAATCAGTACTCTTAAAAGTTAGCCCCTCAAGCACGGAGCCTGGTGTGACACACACACAATCTCAAACTGGTATTTGATCTTTGTCATCATATGGTATCTTTAATTTTAAAATGACATGGACTCTTCTAGCTTGGCTGACAGAGAAAGCTACTGGGGAGTGGGGGAAGCATTCTTGCTTTTGGATGGTTACCTACAACATAAAAAGATGTAAGCCTTCTGTAAACACAGGAAAAGGAATTCACAACAATAAAACAGTGATTGAAGAGGGTAATGAAACATGGATTCTATACTGTGATGCTATGCAAAATATTAAATTATCAACCACAAACTGGACAGAATACCATGCAACCAATAAAAGAGCAAAAATGGTAAATGGCATGTTTTTCTGGGACATTAAAAATATTTATTAATACATATATCCTTACCTTTTACTAGGATCTTACATTATTAAAACTGAAAGAAATTTAAAAGTTGATTTATTTTTTGGCATTTACATTAGTATGGAAACATTTAATTCCAAACAAAAGCAGTGCTGATAGAAAATTCTTATTCTTCTTTCAATTTTGGTTAATTAGTGAAATGTTTAAAATACATGTGTGTGTGTGTGTGTGTGTGTGTGTGTGTGTAGTCAACATCATTCCTCTAAATAGAAGTAGACTTCATTGTGTCCCATTCCTTTGTTATATAATATTAAAAACCATATACATTGACCTTCAAATAAAATATCTGTTGCCTACTAACAGCTTTAAAAGGAAACTCTATAATAATTCATAAAAATTTTTCAACTGAAATACCTTGTTTTTACAAATGTACAATTATTCTGAATCACATTCACCATTGACATAGCTTCTTCCACACCATCTCTCAGCTTGATCCCTCCATTCTTCCAGTTATCTGAAAACCTATTTTAAGCAGAATGTGAACTAGATATACGAGCACCAGGATGGTCTACGTTTTCTTAAGCTGACATTTGGTATCACTGCAAATGCTCCCTTGTGGGTCTTCCTGCATCTCATCTCTTCCCCAGAATCTGCATACCCACTGCGCACCACACAATCATCCTCAACAGCACTTTCTCCTCAGTCTAGAAAGATGTTCTACTAATATATCACATCCTCAACATCCTACCCGGCTTTTGAGGCCTTCTATAGACTGCACACTCCTACCTTTACCCAACTCTCTACGTTCTACCACCAAATACAGATCTTCAGCTGTAGTCCTTTCTATGCCCTGCTCTTCTCTATGACTCAGTTTACCTCCTCTGTAAGAGGAGAGTAAAAATCAAAGTACTTAGCATACTTTCCCTGGCCATTCCTAACATAGCGATTTTTCCATCTCTCTTTAGACATTTGCCATCTGTGAAATTAAGCTCTTCAAAACTATGGTTGTACAGGTGAGTTAATATAGCACACCTGACTGCTATCCTTTGAAAGCCCTGCTTCCAAGGTTGGCCCCTGGTTAACAGCCAGGGACTTAGATTTTGGGAGGATCCCCACCATTGATGAGTATCTAAACTGTGCAAACACTATGGTCTATGCTGAACACCTGCTTTCCTTCAGGGTCTGGAATTCGGGTATGTAACTGGCAGGGGGTGCCTACGTGACCAGCCCTCAATAAAACCCCGGCCACCGAGTCTCTAACGAGCTTTCCTGGTTGGCAACATTTCACATGTGTTATCACAGCTCGTTGCTGGGGGAATTAAGCACGCCCTGTGTGACTCCACTGGGAGAGGACTCTTGGAAACTTGCACCTGGTGTCCTCTGGACTTCGCCCGTGTGCCAATTCCCTCTGCAGGTGTGCTGTGCAGCTTCTACTCTAACACATCACAGCTGTGAGTGCCACCATATGCTCAGTGTCCCGAGTGCTCCTAGCAAATCACCAGAACTGGGGCTGGTCTTGGGGACCCCGACACAATGGCTACTATTCACTAACTTTTTAGAGCTATAAATGGATGTGTGAGAGCATGTGTATGTATATATGATTAGGCTTGATTCTATTCAACAGGCATTTTCTGAAGACAGACTATATGAAAGGCAAAAAGGGGAAGATATGAAGACTAATGAGATACCCTCTAACCTCAAGGAGCTGATGATCTATTTGGAGAAACAGGAAGGTAAACAGCAACAGTTAGAAACCAAATGAAACAAGAGCTAAAGAAGGGGCTTTGGTAAGGCTTTATAGTGGGTCTTAAAAGGAAAGCAGGGTTTAATAAGAAAATGATGGGGATCAAGAGGCTATTTCTAGGCAAGAGAACAGCAGGAGCAAAGATACAGGTACATGAAAATTTCTGGTATGCTCCAAAAAGCAGAGGGTCCATGAAGAACTGTGCTTACAAAGGCAGCTTATTAGGACTGGAGCTGGTGAAAAAGTCCAGTCTCTTCACTTATAGGCAACAGAATCCTTGGAAGGGGTTTGCATAAGAGTGACATGAGTCAATCTGTGTTTTGGGACAATAACTGTGCTAGTAGCGAATGGACAGAATAAGCAAATCACAGCAGGCAAGGAAACAAGTGAGAGGCTCCAAAGATTCCAAAGACAGATCAGGAATACATAAAAATGTAGCTTACGCTAAAAGTGGCATTTTCAATCAGTGGGCAAAGGACAAATTATTCAGTAAATACTGTTAAAAAACTGATGATCCATTGGGGAAAAAATTAGATTCTAACCTCACACTGTATCATAGAAATGAATTCTAAAAGGAATAAATATGTATATGTTTAAAAAATTAACCATAGAACAACTTAAAGAAAACATTGTAAGGAATTTTTATAAGTATGATATGAAATCTAGAAGCCATATAGGACCAACTCAAATAGATGAACATTCACAAGTTTTATAATGTAAAAGCCACCACAAACAACTGGCAAACATAAAATAAATACCAGCAAAATGTACGATAGGTTAATACCCTCAGTAAATCAAGAGCTCTTACAAATAAATAAGAAAAAGTACTATCCTTCAACAGAAATACTGGCAAAGCACAGAAATAAGAAAATTAAGAGAAGGCATGCAATTGGCCAATAGATGCATAAAAATACGCTCACATCATTAATAACCAAAGAAAAGTAAATGAAAACTATTTTCTGCTATTAGATTGACAGTGGATAATAAAGACTGATAACGTGGAGTACCGGCTATGGTGTAGTAAACAGGCTCTTTCATGTACTTCTGATCAGAGTATAAATGAGTAAAAGGCAGACTATGGCAAGGTACCAAAATGTCAGTGTGCCCAGTGGTGTTACGAAAAATGAAGAAAACCTGTAAGCTATCCCGAAGTCATCAGCAGAGGCTTGGTTAAGTAAGTCAGTAATTATCAAATGGGTATGCCTACCATTAGGGACATATGAAGACTTTCCAAGAAGCATGTGGGGACAGATCGTTTGGAAAGAAGTAATATCTAGATCTTCAAATTCCCAGTGTTCACATTCCAAAATTAACCTGTCTGCACAACTGGTTAGGGCTTGTCCCTCACCTCCCATTTTATATGAGAAAGATACACCTTCTCATCCTGAATTTCACTACTTTGCATTACCTGGGGATCCCCCAAAACAGGGCAATTGGAAATACTGGCAATGGTGTCAAGAAAATGAACCTGCTCTAGCAGCTAGTAATAAGTAGCAAACTTCTGCAAGTCACATGGCTTCTGATTCTTTGCTTTTGTTTAATAAAATTGAAGGAGGACAAAATCAAGCTGTCAGTAAAAGAACATTCAAAATAGTTTTTGATGACTGATCACTAAGGTTTTTTTTGGCCTATAATTCAGAGTGAGTCCAAAGAACCAAGTGGCATTGCTACAATAAAAGTCCTTTCATTCTTATCTATATAATCATATAGACAAGGTTTCTCAGGACTTACATCTATAAAAAGAAAAAATAGAATTAGAATGGATACTTAGAACACTATTCTACTAGCAATAAATAACATTTATATGTGAATACATGAACTAATTTAAAAGAGAAATGCAATTCCAATATAACTTTTGTCTAATCAATACTTATCAAAACCTATAATATATTTATGCCACTTTGATCAACTGTAATGTTAACTGAATGCAGAGGAAATATTTAACACCTAAAAGTCACAGAAATCTATTAACATTATACGTCAACTTTGATTTGGTGATCAATAAAAGACTTCCCAAGATAAAAGTCTATGGGGGAAACAGAAAGAAATCCAAATTCAAGGCAAAAAAGGGAACGATACAAAATTTCTTACATTAAAAGAGGTTGTCTGCATATTTTAGAAAATGAATGATGTTAAATCATCAAATTTCTGTGGTGTGAGGTTCCACTGAAGAGCTTACAAAGAATGATGTAAGTTTTAGTTAACACTCTCATTATTTATATGCCAGAAATTATATATATCCCTTAAAACAATTTAAACTTATGACAAAAAAACTATTAGATACTGACCTAAAAGTGTGCAAGGAGGTAAATAATTTTTCAAAATTTCAGGGTATGTGAGCATAGAATTAAAATGAATGAGATGAGTGAAGTAATGAATGAGTGATAGAGGACTTCCACTGGCTGAAGTTGGATGGAGAACTAGGAGGATTAGTAGGAGAAGTTTCTAGATTGGCTGGCTGGCTGCAAGGAGAAATCAGCGGTCTGGGGAGGAGAGCGAGTTTGATTTTATTTTTAACAGTGTTACTGAGATCTAATTCACACACCATAGAGCTCAGCCATTTAAAGCATACAATTCAATAGTTTTTTAGTATATTCACAGAGGTGTGCAACCATCAGTCACTACAATTGGTTTTAGAGTATTTTCTCAGCCACAAAGAATCCCTTTACCTGTTAGCAGCCACACACACACACCCCTATTTTCCCCTAACTCCCCAGTCTCTGGCTGCCGTTAATTTACTTCCTGTCTCTATAGCTTCATTTATTCTGAGAATCTCATATAGATGGAATCATACAATATGTGATCTTTGTGACTGACTTCTGTCACTTAGCATCATGTTTTTAAGGGTTACCCATGCTATAGTTTGTATCGGTGAAAGTCTGATTTTGAGCAAGCTGAATTTGAGGTGCCTTCAGGACAGCCATGTGAGGGTATCTTGGAGGCAGCTAGAAATCCGGAGCTCTGGAGAATGGTCAGAGCTGAAGACATTACCACAGGTAATGGCTAGGACCTTGGGAAGAGGTGAGGGCAATCAAGGCAAGTAGAAGGAATAAACAAAGAGAAGAAAGAATATAATGCTAGAGAATGCTTGTATTTTTTAAAGGATGCACTGAAGAAGAGAAACCGCCAAATAAGACAAAGAAGTCAGAGAGGTAGAGAGTAAAACTGGAGGCTCCAGAGGTCAGAAACGTCTGAAGGTGATGATGCCACCCTGGCACACTTCAGCTCCAGGGACAGAGCAGGTGTGTCACAGATTCTTGTCAGTCACCTGATCTTGGATCCCGTTCTATGTACTCCACGACTTTCAAGGGTTTTTTCAAGCCCAAGTGCCACAGATTCCAGTCTTTAACTTCCTTCTTGCAGTGTCTTTATGCTCTCTCCTTTCTCCCCTTTGTATCCATGGGCAGAGCTCCGGTAGGGACCTTGCTGACAGGCACCCTGAGGACCGCTAGAGTATCTATGATGCTAAGGAACTCTAGGTCTCCCTGACTGAACACACAACTGCTAGTATTTTTTCAGAGGCAATGTTCTGAGAGGTGGCTTCACGAATTTTTACTGCATTCTTTGTCCTACTCTGGTACATATTCAGACCCTCAAAAGAGTTTCTGAAAACTTTGTGATGAGCAGAGAATATTTAGGGGGTCACTTGTGAATGACTGTGAATAAAAGACCAGCCTTATTCCAGGTGGTAACAGACATTCTTCCCACCCCCTCATCTTCTAGCCCAAGCACAGAATTCAAGAGAAAGGTGACACAGTAAAAGGGAATCTGGGTGCCAGAATGCAATTAATAATGACAAGTGCCAATCAATTAGGAGAAGAATTTCAGTTCTGTACTTCTTAATACTGCTTGGGAATCCTGCCCCTTTGTAGGCAGCTGGGGAGCCACAACTGCTCTTGTTAAGTAGGACAAGAAGACATATTAGGAGCACATCTAGGATCTCCCCCACCCCTCCCTGAGGCTGTTTGGTGTTGGAGAGAGGAAGCACATGTCTGATGGCACAGTAACCATATCATAATACAGAGGAGCATCACCAGACTTTCAAACCATGAATGATCAGCCCCGGCATTTCAACACGGTCAGGGAGTGAGCAGTCCAGACAAGATCAGTCTAAACCTTCCTGGTGGACAATGAGGCATGTGTAGGTTCACATCTACTTTCAGGCTCAAGCAGCTCCAGGGCACCTAGATAAATTAATTGGTCATGAATCCTTACTTAATCTAGGTGGTGATCTAATAACAATAAAAAGAATGAACTCACTATTAGGGCAAAAAGCCAGACCAGTGCACAGATACTGGTCAGACTACAGCTTCTCTCCAGGACAGGACCTTCAAAATTCCCTCCAATACGGAAGCTTGAGATGAAAAGTGATACAAATGGTACCTCATACTCAGTAACTCTATTTGAGCACAAGTGTCCCTAATCTAAGGGAAAGGGAACGTACGCAAGACTGGAAAAACTGAAGACTACAAGACTTCATCTCTTTTCTTTAGGGCATAAAGGATGAGGTGAAATGATTAGGTTTAATTCACCAGTTTATACACATGGAATGGGGTTTCAGAGTAGCACAATACTACTGGGACAGCCCACAGGCCAGGAAAGCCTTAAGGACCTTACTTCAGACCTTGGCAGAAAACAGAGAACTGCAATGCCTCATTCCTTTCTGAAAAGGTTGGTGTGTGTGGAACTCAACAGTTAAGTAGGGTGCTAAAAGTAGGGTATGTACCTAATTTCATGCCATATGTGTAGAGCTGGGTCTTGCTCAAACACAAACCTATAAAAAGTCTATTTATGCCTTACTTATAGGCACTGACAGTAGCCAGAATGGAAAAGCCCATGTCAATGTAGCTACAATACAAAGACATATGAAGTAGCATCCAGAAGGGCAGGACTAAGAAAAAGAGTAGTAGACACCGACTGTTAAAAAGTGCAGTGTGTTGGGACTACTTTTTCTAAAGCACTCAGACAGCAGCAAACGGCAAAAGGAGGGGAGGCTATGAGCTGCACTGGACCTTAACTGTAACTGCTACATTTTGGATGATACAAAAGCCAAGGCCCTAACGACTGGAGACTCATAGCAGCTTGTGGCTCCCTCTAGGGCACATTTCTTTCATTTTTTTTTTAAGATTTTATTTATTAGACAGAGAGAAAGACAGCAAGTGCGCAAGCAAGTGGAGGGAGGGACAGAGGGAGAAGGAGAGAGAGAGAAACCCAAGCAGACTCTGCACTGAGCACAGAGCCCAATGGAGGGCTCGATCTCAGGACGCTGAGATCATGACCTGAGCCAAAATCAAAATTGGACACTTAACCGACTGAGCCACCCAGGTGCCCTTCTGGGACACACTTCTTATGTCCTAAGATGAAGGCTTGATGTCTGGTTTCTATTTGCTGTTAAGTGAAGCTGGTGGTCAATGTGGTCTGGAAGGACTGGGTAGTCAGTAAGAAATGGGCACAGTGAGGCTAAGAAAAGAATGACTAAATGGCACAAGTTCAATGAACACATAGAAACTGCAGGCTGAGGCAGACAGTCGAGCACTCAGGAACCCCCAGTCATCCAAAAACTGGAGGTAAAAGTGGAATCAAAGGAAGATAACACAGGGGCGCCTGGGTGGCTCAGTCGTTAAGCGTCTGCCTTTGGCTCAGGGCGTGATCCTGGCATTCTGGGATCGAGCCCCACATCAGGCTCCTCCGCTGGGAGCCTGCTTCTCCCTCTCCCACTCCCCCTGCTTGTGTTCCCTCTCTCGCTGGCTGTGTCTCTGTCAAATAAATAAATAAAATCTTTAAAAAAAAAAAAAAGGAAGATAACACAGAGCAAACAGAAGAGAAACCCATGTACCTGAAACTCAACCTTGCAACTGAAAATAAGGCTTGCCCCAGCCTTTCTCCTTGAGTGGACATCAATGACTTGCTTCCCTGTGAACAGCCAGGCTGCCACCTGTGATTGGGGACAAATACCTAGAAGATATGCTGCAGAGAAACTTGCTACCCAAGACAGGAAGAAAAGCAGCAACTCAATTCAACAGTAGGCAGGTGTACAAGAGGGGAAAATGTGCCCAATTACATTCACATTTTTAAAGAAGAGATGGCTTTCATAACATCAATAACATCAAGAGTAACATACAAGGTGAAATTAGAAACTTCGCCTAAAGTATTCAGTTAAAATTGGGGGATGGGGGAGTGGGGTGAGAAATTATAGAATATACAGTTAACTCTAAAACTTAAAAAATAAAACAGTTGTCAATTCCATTCTACTAGTCCATCTTTCGAAAAATAAGTTTTACTAAAATCACTAAGCAAGCTCAGTGTAAAGAAACATTTATGGTTAGAAAATTTATAAAACCACAGTTGGACTATTTGATAACAACACTGGATACACATATATTTCTCTGAGAAAATATAGCCCCAAATTAACAAAAATGAGTCAGAAAATTGGCAAATATGCCTCACTTAACTGATGTAATGCTATCGTTCTCATTTAAAATATATAGAATGTATATAGAATGTATATCATATTTATGCTGCATTTTCAAATACCAACATGACATTTAAATAAAATCAATCCACAACTAAAAGAGAACAAAATTCAAATTATCAAGAAACTTTTTATTAACATTAAGAATTAGCACATGTGACGATGGTTGCAAAGCATTATGAATGTAATTACTACCACTGAATTGTATACTTAAAAATGGTTAAAATGGCAAATTTTATGTTATATGCATTTTATCACAATAAAAAACACATGAATGGGGGGAAGAAAAATTAATGTATTTTGCAATTATGTGCCCTTTTTATACAGTCAGTTCAATATTTTTTGGTACTTAGGTAATTCACATTGTATAAGGCTAAAATATACCAGTTAAAAGTCTCTACCTGAATTTCCATCTCAAAGATTAAGCATATAACAGACATTCCAAAGTAAAAAGTTCAAACAGCTGACATGTTCATAGTATTTGAGGCAAAACAGCAAAAAGCATTTCAACATTAAACAGTCTCACAACTCTATTACCATCACTCCTTGAACTTTTTCTTCAACTATCATGCAATAAGAACATCTGTGAGATCTAGGTTGCAACTTAAGTCAAAATTAAATTTAAAAAAACACTTGATCTATTAAACAGAAATAATTTAGGAGTTCAAAAGTCACTCTACATTTTTAAATGACCATAATGCAACTAACCTTTATTTTCCTCAGTAATTTTTCTCTGAATTTATTAGTGATAAATCCCCTTGGGCCAGCAAATCGTAAACGCTGATATTTAGCCTGAATGTATAAGCTCTTCTGTACTAGGCCTGATTTATAATGGGGCTGGAATCTGCCACCTCTAAAGTTGATCTGTAAAGAAAAAAACAATTAAATGTAAAAACTACAGCTTCCAAATCTATTAGTATAAGAAATGGAAAAATGTCTGGTACTTGGAGCCACCCTTGATTCTAGGCACTACATATACTAAAAGGGAAGAGGTAATGATGGTTATAAAGTATGTTTTCTTCAAACTAGGCTCATAGTTTATTTTACGTAATGATTTTTTAAATTTACATAAAAGCAATTTTTAAAAGATTTTATTTATTTATTTGAGAGAGAGAGAGCATGAGCGGGGGGGGGGGCAGAGGGAGAAGGAGAGAGACAGCACACTCCTCGCTGAGCACAGAGTTCCACGACAGGGGGCTCAAGCCCAGGACCCTGAGATCATGACCTGAGCCGAAGTCAGATGCTCAAACAACTGAGCCACCCAGGCGCCCCTACATAAAAGCAATTTTAAAAACTAAGTTAAAAAAACTTGAAATTCTTTAAATTTATCATGTAAAAACAAATGCAACTTTTAAAACTTTATCTAATGAGCTACAATTATCCTTCTTATTCATAACGAAATATATCAAATACCAAATGGGGGGAGGACATAAAGTATCAACATTTATTTAAGAATAAAAAACTCTCTTAACTTCACTCCCGTCAGTATCTTCACTCCCTCAGTATCTTCAAGCCAATCTTTCTTTACCATAAAAATACCATCATAGCAAATATTTTCAAGGTAAGAGTTTACACTGAAAAAGACCATTTCTTGCCCACACACTGCCTAGTATTACAATAGACATAAGAGAACAATGAATATTTGTTTGATTCCCATGTGGGAAATGTACAAATGGTATATTATAATGGAGTAATTATAAAAAACCAAGCATATTCCTCTTTCGAGAATTACTTAACAAATGGGTATGTCATACATAATGAAGCACATGACTTTATTTAAAAAAGCATTTATGCTAGGCCTATTTTCCAATTATTTTCTTAAGGCTACAAAAAATTTAGGTAAGACAGAATTAGAATGAGACACTATAGTTTCATTAAAACTGTGCAAACGATGTATCAGAGCTAATCTTGAAATTCACACTGTTCATTTTTACGTATATAATAAAGTGACTACTATCTTGCTTTGAATTAGTCCATTAAAAAGCAAATTTTAATGAAATAGAAATAGAAAATCTAGAAAGGATTATTTCTTCTCCTTATTTTACTATAAAGAATTGTGAATTTCTAAACAATCATATAACATTACACAGCTTTAAAGATTGGTCAAAAGGAGAGATTATTGCATGTATTTTTAAAAACATTTAAAAATAATTAATATTAAAGAACTTTCCCTTAAGAAGAAAGGGTAACAGGAAATAGGCCTTGTAAGGACCTTAGAAAAATACTGCAAACAACTAAAACTGACCAACGACAAGAACAACATGTAGGAAGCACTCATATCAGAAAGCCCAGCTACATTGTCTCTAAGTTACACAGACATCACATTTTCAATTGATTTTGTGGCTCATTACTCAAGAGATTAAAAGACAGTATAAAACAAGCTTATATTCTATGGCCATTGCTATTTTTGAAAACCTAATGTCACACCTGTTTTTAGGTACATGAAACACTGGCTAGAAGTGTTATCTGCACAACGCCTTCAAACTGTGTTATTACAAATGAAAAAAACCTTTCAACATCTAGAAATTATTCCTCTCAACAATCCAGATATTAATAGAAGACCACTCAACTACCTCTTAGTCTATGGTTTGGGGACAGTTTATACTACCTTTATCTCATATTAATTTCCTCCTAATGAGCTAACTACTCTATCCAGCCTGCCTGCTACTTTCACAAAAAAGCCTAGATTATTTTCCTATCTTTTGGCAGGGTGGGGAAAAGAGATACCGTAGAGTTAAAAATATTAATAAAGTGGGGCACCTGGCTGGCTCAGTCAGTTAAGTGTCTGCCTTCAGCTCAGGTTGTGATCCCAGGGTCCTGGATCGAGCCCCGCATTGGGCTCCCTGCTCAGCTGGGAGTCTGCTTCTTCCTATCCCTCTGCCCCTACCCTCCCCCCCGGCTCATGTTCTCTCTCTTGCCCAAATAAATAAAATCTTCAAAAATATATATTAATAAAGTACCTATCATAAGCAGGAAATTCAGGCAAAATGGATTTTAAAAGTATGTCAACTTTTTTTTAAAGATTTATTTATTTATTTGAGAGAGAGAGAGCACAAGTGGGGGGTAGGGTCAGAGGAAGAGGAAGAAGCAGACTCCCTGCTGAGCACAGACCTCAATACAGGACTCGATCCCAGGACCCCAAGATCATGACCTGAGCCGAAGTCAGACGCTTAACTCACTGAGCCACCCAGGCACCTCAAAAAGTATGTCAACTTCTGAGAACAAGGAGAGAGAAATATAGTACTTTATGCTATAATTCTTATTCCATATGTCTGTGGAATGAGGTGTTCTGAACAATTAATCACGTATATCAGACATAGCTGTACAATTAGAATGCAATGAAACAGGCTTTAACAAAGCTTACTGGACCAGAATCTTTCTCAGATGATGCAGAAGGCCTCTGAGGGTTGTACGGCTATGGACAGGATTTTTCAGTCTGTGAACCCTGGAGGCTACAAAGCTATGCATTTACACCTTAGAGGTAAAGGGGCAGGTCTGAAGGGGAGGTCTAGGACCTTATCTGCCTCCTCATCAAGAGCCACCCCATCTGCTTCTGTTTTACATATTTGTGTTTTCCATGTAATCTTTGAAAAAGGGTTCCAATGGTTAAAAAAAAAATCTGAAATTCAAGTCCTAAGGAAAGGGGTTATCATTAAACTGATTACAGTTAACTATCAATTTACATCCAGAAATATTATTTTATAGCTACTATTTGAAATATCACAAAAGCAGCTTTTAATTTACTAACACTTAGAACATTATGTTCAAAGCATAAACCCAAAGCTAGAATTAGATGGAAAATAACATTCAATACCTTAATAGGTCTTCTAAAGCCTGTTGTGTTTTGACGTCTTCCCTCAACTCCAAAGGGTTTCTGAGTAATGGTGCCTTTTCTCTGTATAGGATAATTCTTCATGAAAAAAGTATTAGTATAGATTAATATATTTAAAGTTTATTTTTAAAAGTTCATCTTGCCATTTAAAAAATACAAGTTTGAGGCAGAGGACGTGAATGGACAGTTTTCCAAAGACATATAGATGGCCAAAAGACACATGAAAAGATGTTCAACATCATTAATTATCGGGGAAATGCAAATTAACACCACAATGAGATACCACCTCACACCTGTCAGAATGGCTAGAATCAAAAACACTAGAAATAAGTGTTGGCAAGGGTGTGGAGAAAAAGGAACCCTCAGGCACTATTAGTGGGAATGCAAACTGGTGTAGCCACTGTGGAAAACAGTATGGAGGGTCCTCAAAAAATTAAAAATAGAAATACCATACAATCTAGCAATTCCATTACTGGGTATTTACACAAAGAAAATGAAAATACTAATTCAAAAAGATATATGCACCCCAGTTTATTACAGCATTATTTACAATAGCCAAGATAAGGAAGCAACCTAAGTGTCTATCAATAGATGAATGGATAAAGAAATATGGTATATACACAATGGAATATTACTTGGCCATAAAAAAGAATGAGATCTTGCCATTTGCGACAACATGAAAGGACCTAGAGGGTATTACGCTAAATTAAATCAGTCGGAGAAAGACAAATACCATATGACTTCACTTCTATGTGGAATATGAAAAACAAAACAAATGAATAAACAAACAAAAAGCAGAAAAAGACACAAAAATCTGATAGTTGCTGAAGGAGAGGGGGTGAGGAGATGGGCAAGATGGGTGAAAGGGTGTGGGCGATATAGGCTTGTTATGAAATGAGTAAGTCATGGAATGAATAAGTTGCAGAGAGGAAAGGTACAGCATAGGGAATATTGTAAATGGTACTGTAATAATGTTGTGCAGTGACAGACAGCAGCTGCACTTATGGTGAACACAGCATAACACAAAGACTTCTTAAATCTCTGTGTTGTGCACCTGAAATTAATATAACACAGTGTGTCAACTACGCTTCAATAAAAAAAATTTTTTTAATTTTTTAAAAAATAACACATTTTAAATGTATAGGATTAAGAACACAAAACATGTAGCATGTAGCTTAGCTGTAGGAACATATATACATCTTCCCTCAAGTAACGCATGCTAGTTTGTGAAGGGCTAGTTTAATTCATGAATGTGAGAAGTATAAAAAATACTCCTGTATAACACAATGTATGACTTTTGGGAAATGGACTATACATCTAGCATTTATTCAGGCATCCAGGAAAGAACCAAACCGTTTGTAAAGAGTTCCCACTGCCTAAGAAGAAAACAAATTCTCAATACTTCAGGAGGCAGGTTTTGCTGACTCAGATAACTGATTTGGAGGTGACGCTCCTGCCATCATTAGGAAAGTATCAAAAGTCAGAGTATTAAGACTGTAACTGCAAAGAACTGGAATCCTTTAATGGGAACAGAAAAGATGGGGCCCACTCTGAAGTTTCTTTTTTCCAAAATCAAGTCTTATAACCTTCTATTCATTCCATTTGCTATTCCATTTGCTGCACTTCTCACAAATCTTCCTCTTTCACACCTTTATTTCTCTTTTTTTCTTAAAAAAAATCATATAAAACCCTTTACATAGCAGTCATGTATGTAATGAGAGGAGACTCTGGAGGACTGTGGTAGGAAAGGCTGTATTTTGCAAGTGAAGGGATGTGAATCACTGAGGCTCAGCAGGAGGACTGTACCAGACAACTTCTGACCAGGCTCCCAGTGAGCCCCACCCTCTAGTATCCAGGCCGCTATGTCATCCCCTGTCCCTTGAGTGTGAGCCAGACCTAGTGACTTGCTTCTTATAAGCAGCGTGTGATAGAAATGATAGAACATCACTTCCGAGATTAGATTACAAACTCTGGCTTCCAGCTTTCTAGATGTCACTTGTTTGCTCTTATTTCGAAAGCCAGCTGCAATATTTTGAACTGTCTTATCAAAGGGCAGATCTTTAGAGAGAGATTAGTGGTTAGCTAGGGGTGGGAACAGGGAATAACTAAACAAGCACGAGGGGTATTACTGGGAGTCATGAAAAGGTTATAAAACTGGATTATGCTGATGGTTACATATCTTGGTAGATTTATAAAAAATCATTAAATTGTATACCTAAAATGGGTGAACATTTTATGATAAGTACATTATATCTTAATAAAGTTCTCAAAAAATCTTAAGAAAAAAATCATAAGAAAGCTAGTACTATAATAAATGAAATAAAATCCTACTAAATCAGAGATAACTATTTCCTCTGTCGCAAGTGTAAGACTCAAAAGAATATTAACATTGAACAAAAGAATCATAACATGTACTTAATGAACAATTAGAAAAATACTGGTGATCTCTATACATATAGATATATGTGAGGAGAATGGAGTGTACAAAAATGAAAAATCTGGAACTGCAATCTTACCATGTGAGGTTTCTGAATAAATTTTCTAAAATTTGATTTTTGGAATTCCTCAACTTGAGTATTCTTCAACCTCGAAAAACTAGAATGCTCATCATTCCTAATAAAATGAAAGAGACAAAATAAGAATATTTTATTAGTTTATCTTTACCCAATAAGTAAAAAAGAGAAATCAAATTGCTCCCTTCAGAGACAATTAAAGCAGTACAACAGTAAAAACAATCAACAACAAACCTCAAAGATCTATCACTACTAAAATTACAAGTGAAATAATGGTTATCAGGGCTAAAACTTTCGTTTTTCAACAAATATTATTTAGCTAAGTTGAAAGTCAGCAACAGGAGGAAACAGGGATTGGACCAGGGTTCTCAACCTGGGGTCCAAGGACAGGTTTCCTGGGAGTAGTATCCTCCTGAAACCATATGTGGAATGTGTTTTCTAAGGGAAAATCATCACTGCTCTTGAGACTTTGGCAGCACTGGGCCATCCCCCTTGCTGACAGACTTTTATTAATGAAAGCACCAGAGACAAAGAATATGACTGGCTCAGGTCCCCTCATTGGCAGAGCTGAGACCTCTGTTACTGCTGGGCCACAGGAGCAAAGGATAGCTCCCCTCTCCTGTCGTCACAGTGTCCAGAGGCCACCAAGTCCTTTTCTCAGGCAGCCAGACCTGGGAGGGAAGGTCCTTCCTTGGGCTTCTCTTCTGATGGTGGGGCCTCACTTTCATAGCCCTCGGGCAGTCCTCTCCCTGTCACATCCCACGTCTCCCCACAATATTCCTCAGACTTTTCCTGCTCTGTAGTGAACAAACTGCTCACTGCCTCGACCCTGCCTCAATCCTTTCCATGGGTCCCCCACTGACATCAGGATAAAATCCACACTCCTCATCATGATCTTCAAGGCCCTTGCTGCTCTGGCCCTTGCTGTCTCATTGGTCGCTTTGTTCCCATCCCCCCCACGTGCACACTGGGCATTGGAAACATTTAGGCACGTGCAGTTCCCAACACACACAATTTCTCCTGCTTCCTCAAGTTTGCATGAGCAATCCCTTCTGTTGTAATTTCCTTTCACTTAGATCAACTTCAAGATTTAGCTCCAACTGCAGTGTTCCAGGAAGACTTTTCCAGACCCCTATGAGGTGGACTAGATACTCTGCTATGTGCACATGAAGCATTTGGGGGTCTTCACACTTATCACTCATGTTTGTAAATGCTGGTGCACCTTCCTGTCTTACCCAGCAAGCTGTGATCTCTTCACAGGAGGCACTGTGGGTGGTTCACTTCGTGGCCCCACAGTTTTGACCCCCAAACCTGACATGGAATAGCTACTCAGGGTATTATGAAATGTTAAAAACTCTCATGTTCTGTCAAAATGCTCATGATATGATAGTAAGTCAAAAGCGTAGGGTGCAACGCTGTATTTGGAGGATAATTTTTTTAAAAAAATTTTTTGTGGGTGTATCTGGCTGGCTCAATTGGTAGAGCAATTGACTCTTGATCTCGGGGTCATGAGTTTGAGCCCCACATTGGGTGTGGAGCCTACTTTGAAAAGAAGATTTATTTTTATTTATTTTTAAAGATTTTATTTATTTGAGAGAGAGTGAGAGAGAGCATGAGAGCAGTGTTAGGGGCAGAGGGAGAAGCAGACTCCCTGCTGAGCAGGGAGCCTGATGCAGGGCTGGATTCTGGGACTCCAGGATCATGACCTGAGCCGAAGGCAGCTGCTTAGCCGAGTCAGCCACCCAGGAGCCCCAAGATTTTTTATTTTTAAGCAATCTCTATACCCAATGTGGGGCTCGAACTCACAACCCAGAGACCAAGAGTCACATGTCCTACTGACTGAGCAAGCCAGGTGCCCTGAGGATAATTTTAATTATTTAAAATATACTACATATATGCCCAGAAAAAATAAATGACAGGAAATGTATTAACAGTGGTCATCTCTGACTCATGAAATTAAGAATGCCTTATAGTTTTATTTTTATACTTTATTATATACTTCCAAATGTTTGCCATTAGCATATACTACTACTTTTATAAATAAAACAATGGACTTTTAAAAATCCTCTTTGCAAAGCATATATCTGATAACGGAGTAATGTCCAGAATATACAAAGAACTCTTCACATATCAATAATAAAAATATAATAATCCAATTTAAAACATGGGCAAAGGATTTAAATAGGTATTTCTCCAAAGAAGACACACAAAAGGCACATGAAAAGATGCTCAACGTCCTTAGCCATTAGGGAAATGCAAATCGAAACCACAATGAGATAACATTTTATACCTACTAGGATGGCTACAATCAAAAAGATGCCACCAATGTTCCTAACAGCATCATTTACAATAGCCAAAAGATGGAAACAAATGAAATGTCCAAAAACAGAAAAATGGACAAATAAATGTGGTATATACAATGGAATATTATTCAGCCTTATGAAGGAGTGAAATGTTTTAAAAAATGAAATTCTGACACATGACACAATATGAATGAAAACATTATCCTAAGTGAAACAAGCCAGACACAAAAGGACAATTAATGCACGATTCCACTTATATATATGAGGTACCTAGAATAGGCAAATTCACAGAGATAGAAAGGATAGAGGTTACCAGGGACTGGGAGTAAAGGGGATAGGGAGTTACTCTTTACATGGTACAGAGTTTTTGTTTGAGAAGATGAAAAAATTCTGGAAGTGGATAGTGTGGATGGTTGCACAACACTGTCAATGTACTTAATGCCAATGCACCATACATTTAAAAATGGTTAAAATAGTAAAATTTATTATATGTATATTTTGCCACAATAAAAAATTTAAACCTTTTGATATTTGATTTGTGACCAGGCAAAAGAGTGTCCAAGTTAAAAAAAACTACTTCGTAGCCTCACTGCAGCTAGGTATGGTCATGAGACTAAATTTTGACCAATGTTGCTAAAGCTGCATGTATAAACTCCACAAAGACTTTAAAGACAAGGCTAGAATATGGACATGATGGCCAGAGCACAAACACCCATCCTGGACCATGAGGCAGACACCATGTGCAGAGGATATCTGAGAAGCAAGATCTAAGGAGGCCAGTTTCCTGATGGGTCTACTCTACCTACTATGCTCTGACTTCCTGACTGTCATCTTTTTCTACATGAGAAGGAAATGATTTTTCTTTTGCTCTTACAATTCTCTACCCAGCATCCAGGGTGAATCTTTTAAAATTTAAATGAGATTATATTTCTTCTTGGGTTAGAACCCAAAATGTTTTGTAATCTCACTCAAATAAAATACAAAGTCATCATGTCCTCCAAGGTTCTTTGCAATCTGGCCTCACCTACTTACTCTCTTCCTTTCCCACTGTGTTATAATCTTATTGGTCTGCTTTCTAGTCCTTAAGCAGGAGTAAGCATGATCCTGCCTGAGGGTCTTCGCCTTTGCAGTTCCCTCTCTTAAAATACTATCCCCCCCAAAAAACTTATGACTAACTCCCTCACTTAATTCACATCCCTGCTTAATTAAAAAAAAAATCCTGGGGCGCCTGGGTGGCGCAGTCATTAAGCGTCTGCCTTCGGCTCAGGGCGTGATCCCAGCGTTATGGGATCGAGCCCCACATCAGGCTCCTCTGCTATGAGCCTGCTTCTTCCTCTCCCACTACCCCTGCTTGTGTTCCCTCTCTCGCTGGCTGTCTCTCTTTGTCAAATAAATAAATAAAATCTTTTTAAAAAATTTTAAAAAATCCTAAGAGCATTCCATAACTACCTAAATAAAATCACACCACATGTATCACTCAGTCCTATTAAGTTTCCTCTTCTGCCTTACTTTCACCTATCACTCACCAACATGGATTTATTTATTTTCTCCTACCATTAAACTGTAAGCTCAATGAGGACAAGGACTTTGTGTATACTTTTTCACTGTATGTTTTCTATACCCTGTGTAGCTAAAAGGAAAGGCTCTGCAGTCTGATGTCCTCTCAAAGTCTACTGATTTTATTTTGAAGCTGCTTTATCTCCCACACACCATGCCTATATATACAGCACAACACCTTGGTAATATTAAGTATGGAACTTAGTAACGGGATATGAGAGAGAGAAAGAGTGGGTCAGGAGAAGACATGGAGATATTAGGGTAAGAGACTATTCAAAAGTGGGAGAAAAAAGAGAGAATAGGGTCTTCAAGACTAGACAGAATGTCCAAGCATTAGGCTTGCTTGGGAAAGATTACTTTATGTATTAGGGAATAAATACTAATCAAGGCTTAAATGCATTACAATGTAAGTATCCTCTGTCCAGATCTACTCCTTTGCAAAGTCTTCATTTATTCAACAGCTCTGAATTGAGCTCAAGGCAGTGGGGATACAATGGTGGGCAAACATACACGCAGACCTTGCATATAACGGAGGGAAAAAAAGATCACACAGGTGGGAAATTGCTACATCCTGTGATTTATGATTTCATATTTCGTTTCTTCTGAATTTCTACAGATATCTAAATACTGACTTGACTAAACAGGTTTATGCAAAAATAGTAACAAGATCAATTTCATAGACTGAATTTTTGAGACAAAAGTATAAAATCAACAGTTTCTTTCTTATTTTAAGAAGGAAATCAAATTAGGATAAAGTTAAAGGTTCTAAATGATTTTTTTCTAAATCCTTTTTTTTTTTTTTGAAAAGATGAACAATACCAAGTGCTGGTGAGGATGTGAAGAAACTGGCACATTCATACACTGCTGATGGGAATGTAAAATGAGGCAGCCATTGTGGAAAACTGTCTGGTAGTTCATCAAGAAGTTAAACACAGAATTATCATAGGACCCAGCAATTCCAACCCTAAGTATATACCCAAGAGAAATGAAAACATATGTCCACACAAAAACTTGCACATGAATATTCACAGCACCATAATTCACCATAGCCCAAAAGTGGAAAGAACCCAAATATCCACCAACTGATGAGGGGATAAACAAAATATGGTTATCCATACAATGGAATATTATTCAGCCATAAAAGGAATATTCATGCTACAACATGAAGCAATTTTGAAAACAATATGCTACATGAAAGAAGTGAGTCACAAAAGACCTCATGTTATATGACTGCATTTATATGAAATGTCCAGAACAGGAAAATCCACAGAGACAGAGAGTAGGTTAGTGGTTGCTGTGGGGCTGGGGGGAGGGAGAAATAGGGAATGACAACTAATGGTTACAGGGCTTCTTTGTGGAGTGGTGAAAATGTTCTGGAATTAGACAGTGGTAACAACTGCACAACTTTGTGAATATACTAAAAACCAGTAAATTCACTTTGAAAGGACGAATTTTATGGTCAGTAATATCTCAATTAAAAAAATCCTCATGGCTCCACTATGCCACACCAGCTAGCCAACACAAATAAAGGAAGTCCAACACACCCAGCAGAAGACACTGCAGAAAGACATCTTTGCATGCTATGCACCATCCTCAAAGCGAACATTAATAATACTTAATGCTGACCAGCTACTCTGCACCTTACACCTGACACTTCAGTTAATCTTCACTATCACCGTGAGGTAAGTAGAATTCTCATCTGCATTTGATGTATGAGGAAACAAAGATTAAATAACTTGCCTCAGATCAGTCACATAGCTAGGTGTCTACAGAGCCAGGTGTTGAACTGAGGTGCAACTCCAGGGCTCAAGCCCTTTCTCACCTCAAAGGGTGAATATACATTCTGAAGCATTACATGGTTTTTATAAAATGCTGATTATCTTAAATCTGGTTTAAAAATCCTCTTTCTCGGCATACTGAGTTTCTTACACTTGCTGAGTTAAGAAAAGAATGAGAGAGAGCTTATGTTACTTAAGAGCACAATCGTGCTGTGTCATATTAGGAAACTGGGGACTTTCACCCACCAAGGGATGAGATTTTAACTATTTTATTTTCAGTTGTTTTATATGCCTCAACACACAGTTTTGCTATCTTTTAATGAGTCCCAAACTTATTATCAGCATCAAGTCCAGTTTTAAATAAGCTCCATGTATTGTGACTAAGACCTAGTTATCCATAGACCTGATTTAAAAGTCTAGTCAATTATCTTAGTAATTTGATATTAAGGAATATGGAAAGAGAATTAGCACTGGCCCTTCCTATTCACACAGTCCTGCTTTCTGAGAGATCCAAATAGTCTGAAGAACTTTGGGTGGAATAGAAATTTTGTCCTATTCAATTATACCTCATAATCATACAGGGTCCCAGAGTTGCCATGAATCCCACATAGTTTTTAGAACTAGAGATAAATTGGGGCCAATCTAGAATACTCAGAGCCCCAGAAAAGAAGTACAGAGTTGGGGAAGAAAAACAAGGGTCTACTGATAATCAATTTGCCATGCATGCCTTAAGTACTTTGCCTGTGCCAGCTCATTTAATATTTCTAACCTGTCCACATCATAAATTAGTTCTAGAGCAAACAGCTTATAAAATGGCAGAGGTGGGATTCCGACTCCTGTCTCCTCCACATCTTCTACTACCCCAGCCTCTGCTTCATGGACAAACATCCATAAAGAGTTCCAAAAGAGAACTGTATTGACCTCAGGAAATTCTGTAATATTCAAAGAGCACCAGAATCTAAAGGGCAGAATACGTTAGAGTTTCAATGAGGTTGAGTCACATAGTCCATAAACTTGAAGGTCCTGATTATTAGCACCTGCTAATAATCAAAAAGCGGTTACACTCTTTTCTAGAATTACAAAGACCTCAAATACTCACCTACCCCTGAGTTTTTGTTGTTTCAATCAAACAGCATATGATGATCACTGAATAAATTTGAAACATTTTAAAAGATTTCACTTAAACATATAAAATGGATTTGAAGGATTAAATCCCTAAACTAAAATGAAAATCATCACACACAAAAATTGAAAAATACGCTAAAACCAAAAGCTCCCTGATAATAGGATGTTTTTCATCTACTGATTACCTCTCTGCAGCACTAGCTATGTGAAAAATGTGCTCATCTTCATTCTGTAACCGTTCTTTTCTCCTTCTTTCAATGTCATGTCGTAGATCATTTGGATCTATTATTTTGACCAGAGTCTGAGGAATTTTGACAGAAGACAAACCATTCACATTACTGTTAGTTGCACAAAGACCATATCTAATAAGAACCTTAAGTAAAAGTCCTAAATAAGTTACCTTGTATTCACCCTGCTAATGGTAGTGTAAATCGATTAAAATATTTTGAGACACAATTGACAATGCACAGACAGAAAAGTTCATAACAATGAACCAGGAATCCTACCTCTGGGACTCTATCCCAAAGAAAAGGCTATCTATCCAAATATATTCAAAGTGCTATATTTAAAATCATCAAAAAATGAAAGCAACTTAAATGTAAAATAAATTTATAGGAGAAGGGAAGAATGAATTCACGGGAAATTTAAGTCAAAGTAATAACTCACAAACATTTAAATTATGGTTAATAATAGGCTATGTGGAAGTCAACGTGAAAAAAAATTACTGAGAAAAGTTAATTAAAATTTAAAAAGCTTCAATCATAAAAAGTCATGGGAAGCTCAGGGATTTTACATAAAAGCAACATTATTAAGTAAAAAGCAAAAAACATCTGAAACTAATATACTATGATAGCAGCTATGTTAAAATGCCAGATGTAAGACTGTCAAATGATCAAATGATATTTGATGTTAAGTGGTTGAGTTAGAAGCGATTTTTCAAATTTTCTATCAGTTGATTACAGTATTTTGATGAATAGAAATTCTCTGAAAATAGCACCTATTCAATAAACCAACCTACCTCTGTAAGTTTAATAAAAATTATAACCATTCACAAGTGAAAAAAATTATTTACATATTCTATCAGAAATGTATTAAAACCATTCCTCTACAGAAACACTTTATTCTCAGTGAATAAATTAGCAGTTCTTTGAGAACCTGATATACTTTTAAAACGAAAGCCAATTTTCTTGCTCCCCCACCCTGACTAGTCCACAGAGCTTTTCTAATTAGCAAAGAAATGGGGGGGGGATGTACAGGTTAAGGAAGTATTAGGTGGGAATACAATGCATGGCAATACACAAATTCAGTATTATTTCCATTATTTTGCTAGTTCATATTCCACAGAATTTTTCATACATTCTACAGTAAACAGAAGGGCAGTATCAAATTAAACTAAGTTCCTCTGCATTCATCCATGTACGATTTTAAAAAAATATTCCACATGACTGCTTGGGAAAAAATGTAGGTATCAAACATACTTTCCACAAGCTTTACAGTGTGAAGTTTTGGAATGAATATTAAACGCTATAACTGTAGGTCAATTTTACAAAGCTGTTACCCTTAGGGATTGTCTCTCTTAGGGAATATTTTTGTCTTTTGTCAGTGTTCTCTCTGCAAACTGGCCAGTAACTAGAACCTTTGGAGAGCTTTGTAAATTTCAGATTCCTGGGTCTCAATCCTTCTTTCTCATCTACTTAAATCCCTTTTTTTCACTCTCTATTACCAGTTCGCTTTTCCATCAATATGCCAACAATATGATAATCTTTCAGCAAAAATTGTATTCACTTACCTGTTCTGGTTCATATACCATAGTTTGTTTATTCTGAAGCTCAGCCAAAGACATATCTATTCTCCTAAAATAATAAAGGCATATTATAATTAAATAATTATGTTATACACTGATACCTTGATTCCATTACTAGAGAATGGAATTTGAAATAAAGTTGGTGTGCCTTGGAGGAAGCAAAAGAAACCCACTACCAGATGGGTTTTCATCTACACGGCAGTCTCCCAGGACATACATATCCTGTGAACAACACCACAGTGACGCCTTAGTGGTTCTCAAATCACTAGTCTGTGTAACCTTAAACTTTGCTCCGGTGATCTACTGCATTCTAACATTGATTCAGCTCAGCTCGCAAGACAGGGCACACCACCTGCTCGGACAGGTGCCAGCAGAAGAAGACATAGGTTTCATCCGGCTGCCCTCAGAACAGCCATTTCTGACCACATGAAGCAACCCATGATTTCAATGGCTCGACAATTGTCTTTCATTCTTCCAGTGATAACTTCAGTAGGCAATTACTATAGACACAGCAGAATCAAAGTTAGGTAGGTAAAGATTGTCAAAGTCCTACACATTTAAACAATGCTACTCAATGGCTTTAATACAACCTATTCCATCAAAGTGCACTGGCCCAGTACCTGCTTGGGTTAGTCCTGGCTTTTAGGTAGGAAATGCAGTCCTCCTAGAGTCTACAGCAAGCCCAGAAGGCAGCACATTCCCAAATCTGTTCTGAGGCCTACTCCCATGAGTTAAATGGGCATACAATAATCAATCATTACCTGTGAATTTCTGGATCTGAATTCAATTTAATTTCATTTACATCTGCAGCTTGTGTATCTTGCATTTTTGAAAAACGCTCATGTAGAGTAATGTCAGGTGATGGAAAATAATTTGCTGAAAAAGGAAACAAAGAGTTTTATCTCAGTGTAAAACTGATTCCACTTAAAAGATTATATATAAGCACAGGAAGAAGGGACTGTTAAAAAAGTCCAATCTGTTTTCTCTTGAAAATATGTGGGACCTAAACTTATTCCACAGACTAATTTGTAGCGTTCACATGCTCCCCCAAGCCTAAGCAACAGTACCGAAATGCCTGACTTATGAACGCAAGGATTCTGTTCCTATTTGACATGCCTGCTTATTTGTTGGGGGAAAAGATAGTGGCTCTCTCAAAGTGAGGACCTTTCTTCTCCCAGGTAAGACCTTAGTATACTGGCAAGTAAAGATGGTACAGTTTTACAGTTCACCTAGAGTAAAAAATAAAAACAACCCTGAAACATCAAAACAGTTCTGAACAAATGCTAAATGTTGTTTACATATCACAGAAGGAGTCCTACTGCCATTGTACTTTAATTAACATCATCTGAAGTTCGTGAAGACGTTATGAAATCAGCTATGCTACAAGGCTTTTAACATGATAGAGAGAAAGATAATACACTTGACCCATCAGAATGCTACTTAAGCAGTCCTTTTCCCTAACTTACTGTTACTGTTTTGGGACAATCTCCTGGATTTTTCTGCAATACCACCTCCCTTTCTGCCAAAAATCACACTTCCTTTGGGTGAGAGGGGCTGGAACTGAGAAGGTGAACTGTTTCAGATAAATTGCATGCTTCAAAGTAAGTATGTGCCTTAGTTTGAGGGATGCAGAGAAAATAATCTGTTTTCAAACTATGTTGCATGAAAGTAAAAATGAAGTCAGTGCAAATATTCAGTAAGAAATATAAAATAAAAATTTTGAAATTCTTGAAGGTCTCCAGTTTATTATACCCATGATTGCTTTATTATACAGCATCAATGAAGAAAGTTGTTCTACGTGACTGAATTTTCCAAGTAATGGAAACTGGCCAGAAGCTAAAATGAGACAATTTAATGCAAATATTTAAAGTGTTTGTGATGCAACTCCCTGATGCCATAAAGTATGCCAAATCAAACCGGAATCTTTTATGAATCACTTCGTGTTCACCCTTATGGCACAAAGGCCCAGCAATCCCCTCAGGGGACTTTAAGAATATCACCACAATACCTAGACTTCCAGAGTTCTTGTCAAGTTTCACATACGGTGTTTGTTGCTTCTTCCTTCCTGTTTGGTTATCAGTTATTGTTTCTTGCGACTCTCAGTAGTCCTGTGTCTTGCAGCAGCCAACCTCTCCCTTTCTGACTTTCAATTTGTAATCTACTATGAGTTGAAGTACCAGGTTATTGGAACAACACATTAAGAACGAGGCTTGAATTAATACCTTACACTCTCTATAACAGATTTCCTTATTAATGACCTAATTTATAATGAAATATTGATTACTATTACTATATCACAGATATTTACCTATATCTTGTGAAAATCAGTACATTATTTTTGTGTTATCCCTAATGTATGTGCAAAATATACCAACCTTTAACTTGATGGATTATAGTTATGATTTCCTGAGCAAATTCTCCTGTAGGTTTGTTTTCAGTATTCTGAGTTGAGTCAAGATGTTCAAACACTGGATGAAAGTTCTCACTTTTCCTGCCAACAGCAACCAAATCATGTGACATCTGTCTCTCTGTGGAATAGCTAGAAGCAACCCTAGAATAATTTGTAAATGTTTAACTAAATTTGAAACTATTTTACTGAGAAAAGAACTTATTAAAATTAACCAAGATAGCTATAAAACTAAAAAGATGTTTATCTTTTCTTATAGTTAAGGAACTAAACTGTATGCCATAGAACATGTGCAATAATGCCTAGGAGGAAATAGCCTTAGACACATGGTTTTGAGACCTCCTTTTCAAATCAGAGATCATTAAATATTTGCCACTTTAATAATAAAATCCTCAAAATTCTAAGTTAAACAATTTTTACCTCCAAAAATACAGCAAGGCATTAAAGGTCAATATGCAAAAAACAATCAACTAGATTATTTTCTACTCCCAAATGTCCATAAAATTGTATATTCAGCAAGTTTATACTATCTTGAAGTACTACCACACTTTAAAAGCTGATATCAAACATAATAACTTTTTTGACTTCATAAAAATCCTTGTACCTCTATACCAGCAATGAGAAACTTAGTATTTTGAAATCAAACTCTGCTGAGATTAATCACTTACAAAATCTCACTAAACTGTCAGCGAACAGTCTTAGTTGTTAGCAAAGTTAAGATCATTAGAACCAATTAGTGTTCACCCTAAATGTATCCTTAAAGAAATGCTACCATTTACTATATAACCCCGGCTATCCTACCACTCTCATGCTTTCTGAATCTTTATAACATGTGTTAAAAGCTCTCTTGACCTTCAGGTATCATCATGAAGTCATGATTACGACATATAGCTAACAGTTACTGAAGGCTTACTGCAAGCCAAACACAGGGGCTCAAAACTCGTTTACAAACACTATCTCATTTAATCTTTATAAAATAGCCCTAAAGGGAAGGTGCTATGACACTGGGACAATGGATGTCTTCGTTGTTTTGCTTTACATCCCAGAAGGTGTTTGTATAATAATCCTTCCAAGTGTCATAATGGGAAACTATACCTTATTCCAAGAAAGCTGCTCTTGAATTCTTCGTCTGCAGGCAGATTATGTGTCACAGAAGAAAATGTCTCTTTATTTATATTTATACCTCATTTTGGACCCAAAACGCCACTAACTAGCTTACAGCCATCTTACTCCTCTGCATTTAACTCTAAATAGCTTTTGCCTCTTCCCAAAAAGCATGTTCACTACCCAAAGAACTGAGATTAACAAGTGCTGGGGTTCTTTATGAGTATGTTACAGACTCTGAAGATAAACCCACAAGAGAGCCCTAAAATATGTTTTAAATAACAGCAGCACCCCTGGAATAAATAACAAATAATCAGATGGATACATCTTGGGGTGTGGGTCTACATATGCACAGATTCACTTACTTATTTAAGTCACTTAACAGCCATATATATATAACACTGCTCCAGGGTAATGAGCTTACAGATACTCTTTAAACTTTTTAACTTCTCTAATAAGACAGTTTTAAGTGCCTACTTTTAACTTATCAGAGGCAAGGCTTCCATACAACTTTCTATGCTTCCTGCTCTCAAACCAGCACTGTCGAGACAACTCCCTGCGAAGTAGAAATGTGGAGAAGTGATCTTGCAGCAGGTTGATGCCACTGGTTTGGTTTCCTTGATTCATCAGAAGGATTTTCATTAGAAGACTCATTTCCCTTCTTTCTTCCTTATTTGCTCCAAGCTTCCCACTGTGTATCCTATAACTACCTGAGAGACATTCAGTGATAAACACTAAAAGCTAGAATGGCCCTGTAACAACCTCCACTAACAAAGAATTACAAATACTGTGTTTAACGGTACAAAAAGCCTGCCCCACACACTAAAAAACCCCAAAAGACAAGAAACAAACAAAAAAACCTGCTTTTAAAAACATTTTACAGGAGATAAATAAGATGTTCAAATAGAACTACAAAAATGATCTGTCCATAAGGGGAAATCAGTTGATAACGTTTTGTATTGCAGCCTCGGTTTCTCCCAAGAGGAAACTAGCTGATAAAGGTTTCCAGTTTTCCACCAAGTAATTATTAAAATTTACTTGTCACTGATTACAAGTTAATTACTGGTATAACTCTTAAACCCACTCCATGCCCAACCCTCAATCCCCAGAAGTGCTATGGTATAGTTTATAGCTATACTTAATTCCTGAAATTTTCGAGTTTGCATTTCCTATCAATTTATCCTGGAGTTACTCCACTGCAAGATTTTTAATTTAAAAATGTTAAAATTGTCATTTTATAGGAAATACTAAGATTGTATCACCTGAAATTTTAGTCTTTTAAAAACAATTATGATGGCTTTGCTATAAGAAAAGGCTTCTTGAAACTGGAGAATGCAAAATGTTCTAGGTATTTACATCTGTACATTTAATCACCTCTCAGTTCACATTTTCCTTTTTACTATTTCCTAAGACAGGTATTGATTAATAAATTAATAATTTCAAGAAATACTTCCAACACAAGTAGGTATGCTAAAAAGACTAAATGTTCTCATTTGGGATGCATTTTAGACAGTTTAAAAAATTAAAATATAGCCAAACACCTGTATTCTAGTACTATTTCTGATACCGGTCTAATGAAATTTTCTAGGTTCCTCTCTTCCCTCCTCCAACTCCACCTGTTTTATTTTTTCTTCTCTCTATGGATATTTCCCCTGACATTCTCACTGACTGTTGTGCATACTAACTAGTAAAACATAAAAAGCCACGTTAACCTTAATTTCCTTTTATTCACAGTTAAGACCCACCAAAAAACACAACTGCATGGCAAAACAACAATTACAAAAAGCCCAACAACAACCCAAACTAATGGATGATCCCCTGCACTCTGGAAGCTTATAATATATAACAGAATCCACGTGACACGTATCAAGCTTTTCTTCCTCCATTTTCTCCTAAGAACTAACATTTTGTACACCATCTTATAGTTCATAAAGCACTCTCCCAGTTATTCATTTGCTCCTGTCTTCCTAAGAAGACACTTAGCATTTCTGGAGCTGAGGGTAAAGGGTCAGGGAGACTGTTTTTCCTCTAATTCAGCATCTTTTTTCACAAAAGTCCCGTAACAGGCCTCCCCAACCCCAGTGCCCTTCCAAGTCACCTCACAGAAAGAAGGTAGCAGCCAGAACTGAGCTTCCTGACCTCTCTGATCAGCTAATTCTGTCAAATCCGGCTGGCTCTGTGGCAGCCTCACCTTCGCAGCCTCCTGTCCCTCTGTTCCCTTTCACCGACCACTTGACGCACACCTCAAAGTTCCTGTGTGTGTTGTCTGCCTTTGTTAACCTAAAAACATAAAATGTCTTTCATCTCATCTCCACATGTTTAAACTCTTTGAAGCCTCGCTCACATGTCAACAACTTCTGAAAAAAGCCTTCCCGGAAACCCCAGGCTTGGAATCATCTGAGCCCCACTTTGTGTATCACTCACTGTGCCACGGTATTACCAACATCGCCCTATTGTCTATTAGACCAGAGGAGAAGAAACATAATCCCATGCTGATTTGAAATCCCAGGGTACCCTAACAGGCTGTCTCACGCAAGGTAGGTCTTCAAAAAAGTACCCGCTGAATGAATAAACGATAAATGGAAAACAACTTGGACAATTTGTAATGACAGTTTCAGCTAAAAAGATGACAGACTTCGAAATTCTAATTGAGGCCAATTTAACTGTGTTTTTTAAACTTTCTTGGCTTACATTTTAAAATTATAACTTCATTTAGACCAATTTAAATTTTAAATATTTCATTTCTTATGATATGAAATCTCAAATATATACAAAAGTTCAGAAAATCCTTTGATGAGCTTGTCAACCCAGCTTCAACAGTTACCAACACATGGCCAATGGAAGCAAAGCTGTAAGGCCAGGAGGAACTGCAGGTTAATTTGGGCCCCAAAAAGCATGGCCAGGTGGTCTGCCCGATGTCACAGAGCTGCTCAGGGACCCAGTGGAAAACAAAAACTTACGCACCCCAACCCGAAACAGAATGTTCACTAAGAGAAGCTTGGGTGAAAAACAGAAATGAAAGGGAAGCTTCTCTCAATCGATTTTGTATCTTTAAAAATGTGTATTAGAAATATTAGGGGGGAAAAAAACCTTAGCTTTTTGTGATACTAAACAGTGAGGTAGCAAGTTTGTGTTATCACAAAAGTATCTCCACCCACAGCTTATCATAGGTAGGAAACTTGTGTCACTGGGTTACCTTCTTTCAATCCTTGCTATGGTTTTTCACACTGTTCCTCCCCCCAGTCCCTCACCCCTGTGCAGCACCCCTTTCCTTAGAGCATCAGGGCTCCAATGTCTTCTGGGTCCCATCACCCACCTCATCCCCCTTCAGAATGGGGACAGACATGATGGGGGTAGGGAGACCCTTCCTGTATCTCTTCTGGGGTGGGGGTTGGGAAATAAAAGGATTATATGCAAATGTGACTGATAAACTCAGTCCAACATCAACTTTGCTAATCAACCTTCCCATCCTAGATGCCTAGTACTAGCAGCCAGAGAGGTTAAAGGAGCCTCAGGTCCATCCACACCAGCTTATTCTTCTCCAGAGACTGCCCCCCCTGCTCCTCCCTCCCACTTCCTTACTAGCCTGACCAAGGTTCAGTCTCTCACCTACTCGCCCAACGTTAAAGCAAAACTCCCTTCATCTGCCTAAAGACTTCAAGATGTACACAACAGTGTTTGGAGTTCATAATAGCATTCGTAGAAATTTTCATATTATGACTCCCTAACTTACATTCTGAAACATATAATTATGACTCATATTTAACTTCTACTCTGATAATGTAGTTTCTGACAAAGTGGGTCACTAGAATATAGCCTTTGTTAACAGAAGTATTAACAATGCAGTGAACATTCAAGCAAGTGTCTACCTACTGCTGTTCTAAATACAAACTGGAATCTAGAAAAATCACTAGCCTAATCACGTAAGTCTTCAACTACACTGATAAGTGGAAGAACATACATCGACATGTGACCAAAGCTAAGAAAGTAAATGAATGCATAAAACAACCATCTTGGACTTCCGAAAAAATGGATAAACCCTCTAGATTTTAATGAACAAATAAACCTCTCTCCACTCTGTGATTATTTTAATCTTTTCAAGCAGAGGAAAATCTAAGTTATGTCAATAGTTGAGAACATGACTCTGTTGAGGGCATTAACTGCCTTTGTTTTAGGGCTACTTCATCAGTCCATACATAATTAAATCCAACCCCACAAAAGTCTTCCACAACTTAACCATTCATCAATAAATAATTATCACCAGAGAGAAAGATTTTGTTGACTATGCTTTATCATACTGATAAGATGCATATATTTATAAAGTTATTTATTCTTCAGGTCTTCGAAAAGGAAGGATTTGCAGTGTTAGCTCTACTAAACAAGCCATCATCCTACAGGTCCTTGTCAGGTAATTCAGACATGTGCTAACAGGTCATGAATTTCACAAAATTATAGTTTATAAATTCAAAAGAAAAGATACAGCTGCTTCAATTTTAAGAAGTTCATTTTTGTGACACATGATGAAAATCGAGCTTCCATTTCTTCTTCCAATTATAAAATTAACTGTGTTCAATATTTCTAATGAGGTCTATTACAGTGAAATCCTTCAAAATTGGTATTTCTAGCATCCTTTAAAAGTGTTAAGCCAATTTATTCTCTTTTAAGTTAATTAAAGAATTAAGTTTCTTTTTTAACATCATTATTAAATATGGGGGTATCATTACTTCTTTTAAAAAACTTCAAGATTTTTATGATTTGATTGTATGCAATATTGCCTCCAAAGGAAAAACTTGTGAGCAAAAATGAAATACTGAAGTATTTAAAGGGGAGTGCACTGATATCTACAATTCACTTTGAAATGTATGGAAAAGATAAGATGGAATGATTGATGGATGAACCGATAGGTGATTATGAAAGTAGAGTAAAATGTTAATTGTAGACACTCAGTGGTGGCTATATAGGTATTTACTGTACAGTTCTTTCAATTTTTCTGTGTGTTTGAACATTTTCATAGCATAATGTTGGAAAGAAAAAAGCTTGAGGGAACATCCTTAAAGTTGACACTTACAGTGGCTTTTGTGCTCTTAAGGTTAAGAACTAGAAGGAAATATAATAGTACAAAATAATTTAGGACTTATTATATGAAATAGGATACAAAATTATGAATATAGTACTATGACAACCATGTATAAATATACCCAGAAAAATAACCAAAGGAACTGTACTAAAATATTAATAAAACTGTTCTAGGGTAGTAGAATTATGGGTGATTTCCTCCCTCTATTTGTCCAACTTTCTATAATGTAGTCATTTATAAGTGCTTTCTGTGCACATACAAATATATGAATGTATATTTTATAATATTTTTATAAGTACAATGAATACAAGGGAGGGGGACGGACATATCTAACTTAAAAAAAGGATCAAAATATATTTGTTTAAAAAAGAGAGAGAGAGTGGGGGGCACCTGGGTGGCTCAGTCGTTAAGCATCTGCCTTCGGCTCAGGGCGTGATCCCGGCGTTATGGGATTGAGCCCTGCATCAGGCTCCTCCACTGGGAGCCTGCTTCTTCCTCTCCCGCTCCCTCTGCTTGTGTTCCCTCTCTCACTGGCTGTCTCTCTCTCTGTCAAGTAAATAAATAAAATCTTTAAAAAAAGAGAGCGAGAGAGAGAGAGACTGTGGGTTTACCTCCTTCCCTATCACATCCTGACCTTATATTTTGTTTTATCTTGTTTTTGACTACAACACAAGTATGAGTGAACTGTGAACGTAAATGCACCAAATCAGCATGGCCCATCACTTTTTTATTCACATACTGGTAGTGTCTTAAGGTATAGAACAGACTTTGCTGACACAGCCAACTGCAGTGCCTTATTATTTCCAGAATCCATAAACAGAGGTAATATGCATAATGGAACAAAGCATGCAAGAATATAACCTACTGCTGGGTAGTCTATTTTTTCTTAAAGAATCATTAAGAGCTAAAGTGAATGTCTTATAAATAGGCCTCTTTCTAGACCCTAGCCTAATTTCCTCCACCTAGGAGAATCTAGTTGGCTGAGCACCAACTGTTTTGAGATGGCAGCAAGAACCACATTAGGTCACCTGCCTCCTTGAGCCGCAGGTGCTCTGACTTAGACAAGCTGCTTCATCTCTCAAGGCCTTGCTTTCCTCCTTTATAAAATCAGGGCCAGTGAATGGTCCTTCCAGATAAAAAAATTCTCTGGATTTGAGGCAACAGGGAAAACAGGCTCTGAGAAACTGAGCAAGGAATAGGTCTCCTTGAACTCCACCCAGCCTATCCCTGGCTACAGAAAATCCAGCAGCATAAAAACACATAAATTCATGAAGAGAAACAACTCCATAGAGTGCCCTGCACCCAAAAAGTATCTTGAGATTGGGTGCAGAAACCAGCAGACATAAGATCACACTGTATTACTAATCGTGGGATTAATCCTCATTACAGGGCTTTTGTGAAAAATCCAGGCACTCCCTCCCCACTCAATGGACTCTAAACACACCGTTAATTCCATTTTCAAAGCTTCAAATAAAGGTGGTGGAAATAGATACTTTTCTTAAACAGCGCTAAGAAAAAACAAAAACAATACCTGGATGTATTTATTGTTTTCTTCACATCTATTTTAATAGTAAGTGATTTCTTCCTAAGACTGGCAGAAGAAGATTTCACATTGGAAAGTTTACTTTTATCAAGTTGGTTACTGGAAGAGTCGCTCTCTTTTCTGCCATCCCCTTCTTTCTTTCCTTTCTCCTTCTGTTTGTCACTGCAGGGTCTCAAGCCAACATCACTTTTACTTGAATGGGTAGAGGACGTGCAGTCAGTGCAGTCTTTCTTAGATGGTTTGGAAGGTTCTTTGACTTGCCCACCTTCAGTGTCTCTCCCTCTTCCAGCATTAAAACAAACGGAGTGTCTATTTTCAGGGCCTTTTTGAGAACTGGATTTTCTATCTTCCTCCTTAGAGTACTTCTGAATTCTTCCATCAGGAAACTCCTGGTCCCCACCTGAGGTCTTACGACGTTTGTGGTGATAGTCACAGGATACCTTGGTTGCTGAACTGGTCTCTGGTGGTTCCCACAGAGCATGTTGATGAGTTTGGGGTCCAAGGTTCCGCTGCTCTTTCTTCTCTTGGTAAGATGGAAGAGAATGCCCAAACTTCCACTGTGGGTTCCTGGCAGACTCTCTGTTTTCATACCTCTCCACATCTTTAGGTCTCTTTGATGTGTGTCCATATTTTCTGAAATCACGATCCTCAGGATACCTGTGTTGACATAAAGCAGTTTACACTTGCACTAGAGAAAAGAAAGTGAGAATTTATATGTGTGGAATGTTGGGCAGCATGGCTTTAAATGCAGAATGCAGTGGCAAGTTAACTATAATCCCTCAAGCCAACTCATAGAGGCACAAGGTAGCAAAAGAGGAAAATACCATATTTTGTTACAATTCTAGCCATCAACACAATTTACTCTAAAAATAAATACTTCATTACTACCAGCAGACCATAATTACATTACAATACTTTTTATCTTTTTAGACAAAAGCTTTTCAAGGTGGTTCTCTTCAACCATAAAGTAAACAGACTTTTGCTCTTGAGGCTTTATACCAAATTACCCAGGTTTAATATTTTCCTATACCTCTTCTGAAAAGAGCTCCTTTTCTCAAAGTCTTCAGAGCCTCTTCTAAGTGACTGAGAATGGTTTTCATCTTGTACCCTCTGGTGCCTCAACTCATCTTCATGCCACTTTCCTTCAAACCTAGAAGAATCTGCTATTGACCTCTGAGGCGGTTTCCCTCCTTTTCCACTTCTTTGGACTCTGTGGTCATCAGGAATATACCTTCCTTGTACTTTCTGGGAATAACAATTCCTCTGGTGTTCTTCGTAGGGTACACCCTCTGAGTATTTCGGCATATAGTTAGATCTTCTGTTACCATCTCCTCTTTCTGATGAGCGTACTCGGTAAGGCTTATAAGTATAAGCATTTTCTAAAGAGTTTCTTCTTAGGTTTGGGGAAGGTGATCTATGTTCATAAGATCGGTAATGCACATTTCCACGAGAAGGAATCCTTGGTTTACTCTGTCCATGTTTCTCACTGTCCATTCGCCAAGTGATGGGTCTTTTTGGATCCTTCCTATATTCACAGCCATAATGCCCATGAAAATATCTTTGCTTGTAGTGGTCAGAATTTCTAGGTACTGGTGATAAAGACCTATGTAAACAAATAGAAAAGTTCAGTTCATTTAAAGACAATAAACAAAGGTTATCTTAATATTAACTACCTAAATAAGACTTTTGCTTTCCACTGCTTCTTCCACTCATACCAAATTTATCACTTTGCTATATCTGTATTCTAAATTGTCCATTTGGGTGTCTGATTACTGTTCTGGCCAATTCAACAAGCATATTCTTTCTATCTGAACTAATGTATCCCATGTGCATATTAAAATGGGCTGAGCACACCCATCCTGCTGGAGGAGGACCAGCTTAGGTATACAGTAAGATTCATTTTGGAAGACTGCTGACAGCAAAGTTTGGGCAAAAGAGCCAGTCAGCAAAAGCCTGTATCAGGTTCAACAGTCAGGGAAGAAACAAGCAACAGGAAGTCTAGATTCACACAAATAATGTTTAGGAGAGTCTCTGGGAAATTGAACATAACCTCTGAAATTAAATTAGATTCTAAGAGTTTATGATACCACAATAAACCCAAACTCAGACTCAAGACTGACCCTGAAGTTTCCCCAATTGATTGACTATTCTTTCTACTAAGGCCAAAAACTACACACTTAGTGTGTGCAGTGGGAGGGGAAAGAAGGTATTAAGACCTGAATTTCATACTTAGCTCCTCCATAAATATTACTAACATAAATAAATTGCTTTTCTTTTTTTTTTAAGATTTTATTTATTTATTTGACAGAGAGAGAGACAGTGAGAGAGGGAACACAAGCAGGGGGAATGGGAGAAGGAGAAACAGGCTTCCCGCTGAGCAGGCAGCCGGATGCGGGGCTCAATCCCAGGACCCTGGGATCATGACCTGAGCCGAAGGCAGACACGTAACGACTGAGCCACTCAGGTGCCCCAATAAATTGCTTTTTTTTTCTGAACCTGTTCCCTTACATGTGCTATTGAAATAGAGCATATAACTTTGGTGAATGTGGACTTTAACGTAGCCATCATGCTCCCCAGGAACAGCGTATCTTTTCTGTAACTACCCTCCCCAATACCTCAGCATTGCCAACATCAAGACTTCATTCCCATGGAGGAGGAAGAAGGCTCCTATATCCAGGGAAACAAGTCTGAGTTGCCTGGACTTCAAAAGCAAAGAGCACCATTATCTGGACTACAATAAAGTTTGATTTTGTACCTGGGGGCCTTTCCTCCCAACTAACCTGTCCAATTTCCCAATCTCCTCCCTTAGGGCTTAATGTCTTCTAATCAATGAGGCAGCTACCCCTGCAGCTTTTGTACAACCCACCTTCAGAAGTTGCCAGGGAATCGGAGCAACTACAAGTCAGACCCTTTCCATTTGTCTGTGTCTTCCCTATAAGAATGGAGGCAGATTTATCCTCCTTATGTACATACTGGGATTATATACTAGACTTGGCAATATCTCCCTCTGGAGTCACCAAGCTAGACGTACTAGCAAGGGCGTTATTTAGCTTAAAGAGGAACTCTGTCATCCAGCTGGCGGCACCTCATCACAGGAAGAAGCAGGCAGAGCCTCTGAGGACCATCTGGAAGACTGCATCTCTTCCATCGCTAAGGAGAAAAGCTGGCAACCAGAGACAGAGGTCTTCCAGACTGGATGAAATACTCAATCTCTTACTTTAATCCTTACCTCATAATGAATATTGCTTTGTTATTATACTTCACATCAGGGGTTTTATTGTATAAAAACCCATTTTTTTGAAGGAGATTGCTGGAATGGTTACTATCATTTTCAATTCTCCTGAAGAAACAAAACAGATCTGAGGAGTCTGTTGGGAGACAATTCTCCATGGGTCTCTTGCATTCAGCATTGGTAAGCAGAGGAACTGACAGCTTTTGTTCCAAGACACCACAGCCTGGGAAGATGGAGATAGGGCCTCCCTCAGGGAAAGAGGATCAATTTGTTTGCTATCCAGGATATGTCTCCTCCAAGGCAAAGGCTGAGTGGCTTTGCTTGTAGCCCCTGATGAGGCTTGGGTTCCTCAGCTGTGTGGTCACGGCAGGGCTTTGCTCTGCAGCTCCCACCCTCAGGAGACTTGGGAGTGAGGGAAACACAGGGACACGATGCTCAGGCTGCCTGCTGTACCGTGAGTCATAAAGGCCTTTGTCTCTGACCCAGGAGTGCCCTGTGGCAGGCTAACGTGTTAGCTTGCAAGGAACGTAAAATATCAGATACTTGACGGTTTTTAACGAAGAGAAGGAATCTAGAAATCAGGCACTAAGTTTGGCAGGTCTTCTGTGCCCCTCCATCAGGGCCTATCACAAAAGGGTGAAACAAAACCACCTGTGATGCCCTCCATATTAAAATCATCCATTTTTTACATTCTCTTTTCTTCCTGAAGCTCCTTCTTGTTACAACTTGGTCTTGCAAATTACAATGATTGATTAGTCATCGTAGAACCATAATGAACAAGCATAATGGCCAAGTCGTATCAACATGAAGTTTTGGCCTGCTTTTTATGTATGTAATTATGGTCCTTTTTTAAGTCCTAGACTATACTAGGCACTTTCATAGCTCTGTGCTGTTGCTCCTGTTGTCCCCCTTAACTGGAATACTTTTCTTCTTTGTTTCTGCCTTTACAAATTCTACCCATCCTTAAATGGCCAGCTAAAATTTCATCTCTTCTTTGAAGACTTTCTTAGCATCCCCTTTTTCCCTCCATAAAAGCAGAATTATTCCTTCTCTGTGGACCCAGAATACTCTATCCCAGTCGGTAGCACTGCAGTTAACCCACAGTATCAGAGCTGACTGTAGTGCCAATCTCCCAGCCAGTCTGCATGCTTGCTGAGGCCCCAGAAGGTGTCATCTTGCTTTTGTAGCACCAGAACCTGTAGCGGGTACACAATAAATACTGGTTGAACTGTTCCAATCTAATTATATATATATATACTATTGATACTGCCAATCAGGAAAGAAGAAAGTTGAACTACAACTGAGTTATTCAAAACTCTATTATTCTGCCATGAAGAAGAAATAAGTAACTCCTGATTTTCTAACTCCCAGTTTTTTCAAAGACTGAAAACTCTTGAGTGTTTTTGAAAGCCACCAGTAGTTTGGGGCCAGTAAGTTGGGAAGAGTTCTAAACCAACTCAGGAGTTCTAAACCACTTACTGATACAATAAATATATAACATCCAAAGATGTTTCTCATTCTCCCTTGCTGTGGCCATTGCCTTTCTTTTTATTATGGATTAATTCAAGCTGCCAGCCATAATTTTAAAAAGCTGTCAGCTTTCAGAATCTAGAAATACAACCTCTCTCACTGTGAAGTACCTATTGTGAATAACCAGGTCCCATGAGCTTATTAAAATAGGTTCTTAACAGTACTAGTGAACTTGAAAGTCAAAGCACATCCCAAACCCAAGCTTACTCTATTAAACTAAGAATTGCTCACCTGTGTTTCCACCTGGGGGATCGAGAGCGTGACCGTGCCATCCTTTGACACTTGAGCCACTATCCACTTTTACACTGCAAAGAAACACAGTATTATCAAGTTTATAGAAAGAGCCTGCAATCTGCTCTAAAAGCAGTGAACACCACCTACAAAAAATTAAGTTCTCTGTGCCTTAGTTTCCTCATCTGTAAAATGGGGATGATAATAACAGAACCCACCTTACTGGAATGTTGTGAGGACAGAATGAATTAAATCCGAGGTCAGCAAACTTGTCCTATAGAGGGCCAGACGTAGTGGGCCAAAGAAGGTCTTTACCACATCGTCTTCTTCGTCTTCTTCTTCTTCTTTTTTTTTTTTTTAAAACAACTCTTTAAAAATACAAAACCATTCTTAGCTCAAGGGCCACACAAAAACAGGCCCCAAAAGCCAAATACACTGTAGTGTGATGATCCCTGAGTTGTCATGAAGAGAGCTCAGAATGGTGCCTGGCACACAGCAACTGCTAAGTAAGTGTTCCAAAAAGAGGAAATCCTTACCCAGAACTCCTGTATCTGAACCACAACTAACTTCCTGTCTTTCACCACGTACATAAATACTTCACATAATCACAGTCAAAATGTTTAGGGTTACTTGATGATACACCTTGCTTTTTAAATTGCTGGATAATAAGAATTAAAATACTTAATTATAGTACTAAATTGTTACCTAACTTCCACCAGATAAATAACCCAAAACTTGATTAAGCATAAGCATAAGTAAACATTAAGTTTGCTTTTGATTTTTTTGGTAAAACAAATAATATCAAATAAATACATTTTAAAAGTTACGTAAACTTGATTTTTAAAATATTAAGTCTTTAAAAGAAGCTGACAGCTTTAGGAACCAAATTTTTTAAACATGTGATTAGGGTATAATCTTTTATATTAGCTATTATTTATATTTTAGTAATCCTCTTTAGTTCCAATACTATAATTGAGTAGTTCCCAACTTACTGGCCCCAAACTACCGGTGGCTTTCAAAATTATTGCCATGGATCCATGAATTACACATGGAACCCCCATGTACAGACTATGGAATGAATAAGTATGTGTCTCATATATTGTAACCTCTATTTTGCAAATTTCTGAAGATAGCATGGTCATTGTTAAAATATAAATGGCTTCTTGTAACTATGTAGTTTTTCCACTGACTGATATAAAAAGCACAACTATTATTATGGGGACACTTGTTTTATTATTTTTTAATTATTTTTTTTTAAAGATTTATTTATTTATTCGACAGAGATAGAGACAGCCAGCGAGAGAGGGAACACAAGCAGGGGGAGTGGGAGAGGAAGAAGCAGGCTCATAGTCCAAGAGCCTGATGTGGGGCTCGATCCCACAACTCCGGGATCACGCCCTGAGCCGAAGGCAGACGCTTAACCGCTGTGCCACCCAGGCGCCCCGGGGACACTTGTTTTAAAAGGGAGTCCCCACAGTCAAACATCTGCAAACTACTGTTACAATGAATTTCAGAAGAAAGTAAAAGTATGTAAGGCTAAAGGACTGTAACCACATCACTCACCAGAAGGACACTGAATTCAATTCATTTATTTATACAGTGCCTCTTTCCAAAAAGAAATTGACGCTAGTAAGAACAATTAGTTCAGAGGTACTATGAAATTAAGACACTAACTAAAGGGGAAAATTCTCTCATTAAAACTATCAAAATGCATTCCTTCAACAAATATTACTGAGTGACTATTTGCCAGCCACTGTTCTAGGGATACAGCAATGACAGAAATAGAGAAAAATTCCTGTCTTCTGTTGTTAACATTTTACTGAGGTAGTTTATAACTTAACAGAAGCTTTGGGTATCAGTTCATACCTATGAAGCTGAACAAAAATTAAAATTCCAAGGTTGGTGAGGGGGGGTGACGCCAAATATTGTTGGTGATGATGAAAGAACATCATTTTTCTGAAGGATAATATATTTTTTTCATTTTATTAATTTTTTTATTTTTATTTTTTAAAAGTAAGCTATATGACCAACATGGGGCTTGAACTCATGACCCCAAGATCAGGAGTTGCATACTCTACTGACTGAGGCAGCCAGGTACCCCTCCATTTTACTTTTTTATTTTTATTTTTATTTTTTTTTGAAAAACAGATTTTTTGAGATATAATTTACATACCATACAATTCACTCATTTTAAGGGTACAATTCAATGTTTTTTAGTATATTCACAGAGACGTACAAACAACACCACAATCTAATTTTAGAACCTTTTTATCTCCTTTAAAAGAAACCCCTTTAGCAGTTGCTCCCCCTGCCTTGCCTCCTTTCATTAGCCCCTGACAACCACTAATCTATTTTCTCTTTCTATAGATTTGCCTATTCTGGAGCTCTCATATAAATGGACTCATAAAATATATATTTTGTGACTGGTTTCTTTCCCTTACTATAATGTTTTCAAGGGTCATCCCTGTTTTACCATGTATCAGTACTTCATTCTTTTTACAGCTGCATAACATTTCACTGTATGGATATACCACATTTTATTTATTTATTCCTCTCCCAGTGGACATTTGGGTTATTTCTATAGCTTTGGTTATTATGAATAATGCTGTTATGAACATTTGTGTATCCGTTTTTGTGTTGACATATGTTTCTACTTCTCTTGAGTATATACCTAGGAGTGGAATTGCTGGGTCATATGATAACTCTATGTTTAACTTTTATTATTATTTTTTTAAGTAGGCAACATACCCAGCATGGAGCCCAACGTGGGGCTTGAACTCATGACCCTGAGATCTAGACCTGAGCTGAGATCAAGAGTCAGATGCTTAACCGACTGGGCCACCCAGGCGCCCCTATGTTTAACTTTTAGAGACACTGCCAAAGTTTTCCAAAGCAGCTATGTCATTTTATATTCCCACCAGCAATGTATGAGGGTTCCTGTTTTTCTACATCCTCACATTGCTATTGTCTGTCTTTCTGATTATAGCCATTCTCATGGGGTGAAGTGGTATTTCATGGTTTTGATTTGCATTTCCCTAATAATGGGTAATCTTAAAATATGTAAGAAATTATGAAACTAATCATACCTCTTTTCTTTTAATCTAATAATTTCAGTTTAAACTTATAACTTTAAGATAATTTAAAAGGAAAAAATCAGCTATATATACTAAGATGTTTAATATTAGCTTTATTTATAACAGGAAAGGAAAAAAAAACACCCAAACTAGTTATAACCCTAGTGCCCAGGATAAAAGATTAAACAAATTAAATATATATATATATATATGGAATCGAGCCCCTCAGCAGGGAGTCTGCTTCTCCCTCTTCTTCTGCCTCTCCCCTGCTTGTGCTCTCTTCCTCTCTCTCTCTCTCAAATGAATAAATATTAAAAACAAACAAACAAACAAAAACATATATATCTAGGGGCGCCTGGGTGGCTCAGTCGGTTAAGCTTCTAACTTCAGCTCAGGTCATGATCCCAGGGTCCTGGCATGGAGCCCGGCGTCAGGCCCCTGATCAACGGGGAATCTGCTTCTCCTTCTCCCTCTGTTCCTCCCCCTGCTTGTACGTGCTTGCTCTCTCTCAAATAAATAAATAAAATCTTAAAAAAAAATATATATATATATATAGTCACTTCCTACCTTTTCCCCAGCCTTATGTATGTCTTTTCCTCCACATACCCAACTAGTCCACCACACCATACTAGCTTTTCCCTGATCAAGCCATGCTCGCCCTACCACACAGATGGCCTTCTCTCACTCTGCTAGACTAATCTCTATTCTTTCAGGACTGTTTGACCATTATCTCCCCCAGGGATTCTTTCCTGGACTATCTTATTTTCCCCGAGTTTCTTTCTTCTTGGGAATTCTGGGTTTATTCTGAGATTATTTGAATACATTGTAATTATTTGTTTCAATAACTCTATTTGTTTCAATAAGCAAAAGACTCCAAACAACTTATCAGAGAACACAAAACTTTAACGACCTATAGTCATAAGATGTGGAACAACAGGGACTTTCATACACTGCTAGGGAGTGTACAGAAGTATTAACCAGTTTGGAAGGAGTTGACAGTACCCATTTAAAGTTGAACATGCTCATATCCCATAGCCCTGCAATTGCACTCAGCAATAGACTTTAGAGTAGTGGCTCTCAAACTTCAGTGTGCAACAGAATCACTTGAAAGGCTTGTTAAAACGCAGATTGCTGGACCCTACCCCAAAGGTGGGACTTACTTGATCTATCAAGTTCCCAAGTGATATGGATGCTGCTGGTTCAAGGAATACAGAACTACTGGTTTAAAGGAAAAGATGGGGGTGACTTCGGAGGAAATAAGATTTACTAACTGTGTGATTTAAAAAAGTATTACTCAGAGGTGCCTGGGTGGCTCAGTCAGTTGGACGTCTGTCTTCAGCTCGGGTCATGATCCCAGGGTCCTGGGATCGAACCCCTTTTGGGGTCCATGCTCAGCAGGGGAATCTACTTTTCCCTCTCCCTCTGCCCCTCCCCCTGCTCGTGTGCGTGCGCTCTCTCTCAAATAAATAAATAAATAAAATCTTTTAAAAAAGTATTATTCAGGGGCGCCTGGGTGGCACAGCGGTTAAGCGTCTGCCTTCGGCTCAGGGCGTGATCCCAGCATTATGGGATCGAGCCCCACATCAGGCTCCTCTGCTATGAGCCTGCTTCTTCCTCTCCCACTCCCCCTGCTTGTGTTCCCTCTCTCGCTGGCTGTCTCTCTCTCTGTCGAATAAATAAATAAAATCTTAAAAAAAAGTATTACTCAGAATATATTCCTTCAATATATTAAAATTAGCTTTATTAAAATTCAAACTAGTCACTTGAAAATGGGTGAATTTTATTGCATATAAATTATACCTCAAAGCTGTAAAAAAGTTAACTATGGGGTGATGAAAACACTCTGAAATTAGATCAGATATTATGAAGATGGTTGTACAACTCTGCAAACATACTAAAAACCATGGAATTGCACACTTCAAACCTGTAAGTTACATCTCAATAAAACTTTTTTAAAAAGTTAACTTTGTTTGCAATTGCTTAATACACAAGCTAGTAATGAAAAGTACTGGCTCAGGGCTTAATGGATGAGAGAGAAAGAGAGTTCATTTAAAACCATAGAGTAAAAACCTAAGAGTGGTTTTTACATTTTTAAGGGTTGTTGTTATTGCTGTGGTTGGAGGTGGAGGAGGAGGAGGGAGGATGGGGAGGGGGATGAGAATATGTAACAGAAACTGTCCTTGGAGCACAAAGCCTAAAATATTTACTATCTGGTCCTTTACAGAAAAAGTTTGCCAATCTCTGATTTAAAGTAATTTATTTGTGACTACCAAAATTAATCAAAGGAACCAACTTCAGGACACAAAGAGAGAAAAGACTGAAACACCAGCAGGGTTTGTGACCAGGTAAGAAGATGTCAATAACAGTAGATAAACTGGTTTGCACTGCTACTTCAGAGTGAACTGTGCAGGGCCAGGGGTAGTGAATGAACCCACCTGCCCTTAAAAACAGAAAGATGGGACTAGACAGCAAGGACCTACACTCCCAGGAAGATGCTGAAGAGAATGCGGGTTCCAAAGGAGGCCATCTCTACCACGACAGCACTGGACACACTCCCTGACTCAAGTGAAAGACCCAGCTCCAGCAAGTCTCCTCTTCCTCCCACAACATTTCCCCTTCTTCCGTAGATCCTTCCCATCACCATAAAACCTTCCCCTTGTGAAGCTCCCAACTCTCCAGAACCACACCCTCCTGGGGCTACCACATTTTCTCTCCATTTATAACCCAATTCCTCAAAGGGCTGCCTGGATACCATAATCATTCTCTCTGATCCTTGCTTGGCCCCTCACCAGTCTGGCCTCCTAATCCACCACGGCACCATCTTGGGCTCTAGTCAAGATCACTAATCAAATCCATGTCACTAAATACAATGGTTATTTTTCCTCCTTATCTTGAACCTACAGTAGCACTTGCCGGTCAATCATACTTCCTTCCAAAAACATTTTCTTCACTTGAATTGCAGAATACTACACTTTCCTGGTTTTCCTCTTACCTCTAACAATTCCTTCTGTCTCCTTTGCTGGTTTCTCCTTATCTCCCCCTTCATCACTCTGACCCCAAAACAGTGAAGCCAGCTGTCCTCTAAATAGTGACTTCAGTCTTTGGACCTCTCCTTGTCTACACTCTTTCCCCAGTCTACACTCTCTTTTAGTCTCATGGCTTTAAATACTCTTTATAAAGTAACAACCCCCAAATTTATACCTCCAGCCCTCACCTATCCTCTGCACTGCAGTCTTACATATCCAACAAACTACTGGGTGCTACAAACATGTCCAAGAGCAAAATCCTGACCTCCCTCCAAAATCTGCTCCTCCCATGGTTTCTGTCCCACCTCAGTAAATGGCAGCTCTACCCTTTGATTTTACAATAAAAAGGAACATAAATGTCCAATTAGCTGAAAAGATACTCAATCATACCTAATCAGGAAGATAAAATTAAAACAGTAAGATACCATTTCATACTCACAAGGTTTGCAAAATTTTTAAAGTCTAATGATTTCCATGTGTTTACAAGAAAGTTAAAAAAGAGAATTTCTCAACTGAGGAAAATTCCTCCCCCCAAAAACAGGAAGCAGATGAAAACCCTAAGTCTATACTCCAAGCAGAATTAAATATATCCGAAAGCATTTAAGGATATATTTTTTAAAAACCTCACCTTGAACCAGAAACTTAAAAACTAAGAACAGAAATAAATTTAAAAAACGGAGTGAGATGACAGAAAAAAAAGTTAACTGAACTCAGAGGAAAAAATGGGAGAAAAAAGACTAAATTATCACAGAGGTGAAGATAAATTACAAGGTGTTCAAGGGAGAATAAGCTCAAATGAAAATTTACTAAGCAACATCGAAGAAAAGCAAGAAAACAACCAAAAAAAATGAAAATGACAGTAAGTGAGTGAGTGAGACAGAGATTAAGTCAGAGAGAAAGTAGTGGAACTAGAAGACAGGCAAAGAAGGAATAATATTTGTATTAGTGTAGTCTCTGAGAAGAAAAACCAAATAATGGAAATAAACTAACATTTAAACTAAAATTCAGGAAAACTTTCCAGGGGCGCCTAGGTGGTTCCGTCAGTTAAGCATCCGACTCTTGATATTGGCTCAGATCATAATCTCAGGGTTGTGAGACTGAGCCCCATGTCAGGTTCCATGCTGGGCATGGAGTCTGCTTAAGATTCTCTCTCCCTCTCCCTCTGCCCCCCCCCACTGCTCATGCTCTATGTCTCTCTCTCAGAAAGAAAGAAAGAGAGAGAGAGAGAGAACGCTTTTCAGAAATGGAAAAATACCTGAATCTGTACAATGAAGGGCTCACCAGATACCTGGGAAAATAAACCTAAAACTATAAACTCTGAAACATAGCCTAGTAGCAACTATTTGATTTCAAAGATAAAATCCTCGGGGCGCCTGGGTGGCACAGCAGTTGGGCGTCTGCCTTCGGCTCAGGGCGTGATCCCGGCGTTGTGGGATCGAGCCCCGCGTCAGGCTCTTCTGCTGTGAGCCTGCTTCTTCCTCTCCCACTTCCCCTGCTTGTGTTCCCTCTCTCACTGGCTGTCTCTATCTCTGTAGAATAAATGAATGAAATCTTTAAAAAAAAAAAAATTAAAAAAAAAAGATAAAATCCTCAGGGTGCCTGGGTGGCTCAGTCCATTAACCATCTGACTCTTGGTTTTGGCCCTGGTTATGATCTCAGGGTTGTGGGATCAAGCCCCACATAAGGCTATGTACTGGGTATAAGTCTGCTTGAGATTCTCTCTCCCTCTGCCCCCGCCCCCCCCCCCGCTCATGCTCTTGCACTCTCTCTCTCTGAAATAAATAAACAAACAAAATCTTTAAAAAAAGATAAAATCCTCAAGACCTCTAGGTAAAAAGAATAAATAACTTAAAAATCCAAAGGAAGTAGACTAGCATCATATATTGCAAAACTAACATACAAAGCAAGGCAACAACGGGTCAGCATTTAGTATAAAAAAATAAAATAAAATCAATGAAACTAAGTGCGAACCAAGGACTTTATATCAGCCAAGCTATACTTCAAATACCAAGGCTAAAGAAAAAACAGTTTTCAGCATACAAGAACATAGGGAATTTCTGTACTTAACTAGCCCTTTCTGAGAAATCTACCAGATAGAGGATGAGCTTCATCCAACCAAATTATGAGTGAGAAAATGTCAGTAAAGGACCAATGGTGAGCATTAAAATATGTAAATATACATATAAGACATTAAAAGAAAGAGGAGGATGAAGGTGAAAGACTAATGTAAAATTGTGGCACACTGTGACAAAACAGAAAAACTACAACTAAAAAATGGGAGAAGATGACACAGGAGAAGAAAATAATGGTAAACGTTCAATGTTGATGTTGTATAGGCAAAAGATGGGTTTAAGGCATACTGAGGGGGGAACCTGATAAATCAGATATTAAGAGGTTACACAAATCAACACACAGTGCTGAGACAACTGGATAGCCATAAGCAAAACAATAAAGTTCAACCCTACCTCACACTACATACAAAAATTAACTGAAAATGGATGAAAGACCTAAATGTGAGAGCCAAAGCTGTAAGAGGAAAACAGGAAGGTAAATAATCTTTGTGACCTTTGGTCAGATATTACATTAAAAACACAGGCAACAGGAGAAAAAATTAGATAAATGAGGCATCATCAAAATTTAAAACATTTACACTGTAAAGGATACTATCAAAAAAGCAAAAAGGAAACCCAAAGAATGGGAGAAAATGTTTTGCAAATCATATCTGATAAAGGATTGTATCTAGAACATACAAAAGAAAACCTCTTACAATTCAATAATAAAAGACAACCCAATTAAGAAATGGGCAAAGGAGATGAATCAACATTTCTCCAGAGAAGGTATACAGATGCCCAATAAGCACATAAAAAGATGCTCAACAACATTAATCATTAGGGAGATGCAAATCAAAATCATGAGATACCACTTCACACCAACTAGACGGCTATAGTAAGTGCTGAAATGATGGAGAGATAAGGGAAGCCTCATACATTGCTGGGGGTATGTAAAATGATGCTGCAGCTTGGGAAAACAGTCTGGCAGTTCCTTAAAAAATTAAACACAGAGGGGCTCTTGGGTGGCCCAGTTGGTTGAGCATCCAACTCTTGGTTTCAGCTCAGGTCATAATCTCAGGGTGGTGGGATAGATCCCTGTGTTGGGCTCCGCTCCTCAGCACGGAGTCAGCTTGTCCCTCTCCCTCTGCTCCTCCCCCCACTCGTGCTTTCTTGCGCTCTCCCTCCCTTTCTCTCAAATAAACAAACAAAATCTAAAAAAAATCTTTTAAAAAAATTAAACAGGGGCACCTAGGGGACACAGTCGGATGGGCGTCCAACTCTTGGTTTTGGCTCAGGTCGTGAGCTCAGAGTCGTGAGATCAAGCCCCGCGTAAGGCTCTGCGCTCAGTGCAGAGTCTGCTTGGGATTCTCTCTCCCTCTTCTTTGGCCCCTCCCACTCGTGCTCTCTCTCTCAAAACTAACTAAATAAATCTTTAAAAAAATTAAACAGAGTTACTATATGACCCAGCAATTCTACTCCTACATATATATCCAAGAGAAATAAAAATAGATGTCCACACAAAAACTTGTACACAAATATTCATAGCAGCATTAGTCATAATAGCTAAAAAGTAGAAATAATTCCACTGCCCATTTAGAAATAAGTGAATAAACAAAATTGGTATACCCATACAAATGAACATTATTTGACTATAAAAAGGAATGAAGTACTAACACATGGTCAAACAGGAATGAACCTTGAAATTGTTACGCTAAGGGAAGGAAGCCAGTTACAAAAGACCACATATTGTATGCTTCCATTTATATGAAAGGTCCAGAATAGGCAAATCCACAGAAACAGAAACAAAAAAGTAGACTGGCAGTTGCCTGGGTGGGGTGGTGGGATGGTGGGGCACTGGGAATAGACACAGGGATTCTTTGGGGGATGATGAATGTTTTAAAACTGTACTGTGGTGATGGCTGCACAACTCTGCATATACCAAAAAACACTGAATTGTACACTTTTCAACGGGTGAATTGTGTGGTATAATTATACCTCAGTAAAGATGTTACCAAAAAAGAAAAAAAATCAGCTGACAAAAATTTCATATTAAATAGGAACCCAGCATTTACAATGCAAAGAATTCCCCAGGAAAACCTTTGCAACAAAGAAGCCACAATCACACAGAACTGGACAGAGTCAGAGCCCACAGAACAAGAGGGTGACCAACAAATCAGAGGCAGCCAGACCTGAGGAGACCAGAACATGGATTAATGCTGTTGGCTACAGAGGCTAGGTGTCAATTTTTCAATAAGGAGGAGCTAGAAGTGGATAAAGAATCTCACTGCTGCCTCTCATTAACCTACTTTGATTTCATGAATACAATGTATTTTTTCCACACACACGAAAGGTTAAATAAACAACCAGGGGAGTAAGGACATTTATAAAGGTATAAGGACAAAGGTCAACCATAAGAACAAAAATACAAGCCTTCCTAAATACCACCCCCAATTTTTTAAATAAAAGAGCAAAAAAATACACCTCATAGCCAAAGAAACAGCAAATATAACAAAATATTTTGATAGAGTTGAGGCTAAATATATTAGTCCTAACAATAAATGTGAATGGGCTTAACTTGCCTATTAAAATGAAAAGTTTCAATCTGCCTTGCAAAACAAAACTCAAGGAGTTGTACAAGACACATTTAAAACAAAGTGATGTTGAAACATTAAAAATGAAAGGATGGCCAAAGTATACCAGGCAATTGGTAACAAAAGGAAAGCAGGATGGCATTTCTGGGGTCAGGCAAAGAATTCAAGTTCTAAAGCATTTATCATGACCAAAAAAACAAAAACAAAAACAGAAAAAGACACTTTATAGTGCTGAAAGCCACAATCCATGATTTAGACAGAACACATAAAAATACACATATTCACATGAATATAACACAGCAACCACATTTATGAAATGAAAACTACTTGAGATTCAAAGAGAAAGAGAAACACCTACTAACAGGAGACTTTATGCACTCTCAGTGGTATATTAGACAATTCAGTGGTCCAGAAATAAGAAGATAGAAGATCTAAACAGCATAATCAATAGAGTAAATCTTAACGATATTTATCAAACTCTATACTCTGATACTAGAGAATATACATTCTTATCTCATGCTCATGCTACATTCACCAAAAGTACTCATATATTACATCATAAAGAAAACATCAGTGACTCCCACGAAATAGAAGAATTACAAATATCCTCTGATTATAATGTAATAAAACTAGAATTTACTTATAAAAGAAAAGCAAAGCTCTTCCAGAAAAGAAATTTAAAAACCTCCTATTAAATAACTGAAATTATCGATTTTTTAAAATTTTTTAAAAAGATTTTATTTATTTATTCGACAGAGATAGAGACAGCCAGCGAGAGAGGGAACATAAGCAGGGGGAGTGGGAGAGGAAGAAGCAGGCTCATAGTGGAAGAGCCTGATGTGGGGCTCGATCCCACAATGCCAGGATCACGCCCTGAGCCGAAGGCAGACGCTCAACCGCTGTGCCACCCAGGCGCCCCTGAAATTATTGATTTTTAAAGAAATAATTGCAATGACAGCACCACGTATCACATTCTACGGGATACATTTAAAGCAGTGATCAAAGGAAAATTTGTTGCTCTAAACATATTTATCAATAAAAATGAAGTAATACAAATAAATTCATTTCCAAGAAAAAAAACCTAAAAAAAATAACAAGGTAAACTAAAAGAAAGCACAAGAAAGGAAATGATAAAGATAAAAACAGGGACACCTGGGTGGCTCAGCCAATTAAGCGTCTGTCCTCAGCTCGGGTCATGATCCCCGGGTCCTAGGATCCAACCCCACCTCGGGCTCCCTGCTCAGCGGGGAGCCTGCTTCTCCCTCTGCCTGCTGCTCCCTCTGCTTGTGTGCTCGCTCGCTCTCTCACTCTCTGACAAATAAATAAATAAATAATCTTTTTTAAAAAAAAGATAAAAACGGGGGAAGAAATGAGACAGAGAGTAGAAAACTAGATCTGAGTAATAATATAAAATTCTGTAGTTTTTGAAAAAAATTAAAATAGATAAATCACTATATAATGTGATTAAGAAAAAAGGGGGAACACAAATATACAAAAATAAGACAGAGTGAGGGAGAAAGCAACCATTGAAATAGAAAATTCTTTAAATCATGAGAGATTACTGTGTAGCTGTCCACCTAATAAATTTGAAAAGTCTCACAAAAGAGATAATTTGCTAGAAAAATACAAACTACCAAAATTGACCCCATTAGAGTTAGACAGCTTAAACAGCTAAACAAAATAAGCCAATCAGAGAAAGACAAATACCGTATGATTTCACTCATATGTTGAACTTAGGAAACAAAACAGATGAATCTATGGGAAGGAGAAAAAAAGGAGAGAGAGAGAGAGAGGGAAGGAAACCATAAGAGACTCTTAACAATAGAGAACAAACTGAGGGTTGATGGAGGGAGGTGGGTGGGGGATGGGCTAGATGTGTGATGGGTATTGAGGGTACTTGTTGTGATGAGCACTGAGTGTTATATGTAAGCGATAAATCACCAAATTCTATTCCCGAACCCCCCCCCCAAAAATGAATAAACCCTAGTTTTTTACAGCTAAAAAAAAAAAAGCTTAAATAGACTGATTTTCATAGAAGAAATAAAGTTATTAAGGAAATATCCCTGAAAAAGCATCAGGACCAGACAGTTTCACAGGAGAATTCTACCAATCCTTCAAATACCAGACAGCCTCAATGCTCTATAAATCATTCCAGACCTCATGTACCATGAGAAGGATCAAGCCTATAGGAACATCAACCTTTCAAGGAAGATGAACCAGCCAAGGAGACAGACAAAGAACATCCTCTAAGGAAGGAGGGAACCCTAGAGCACAGAATCTCATAAATTAAAGAATATTTCAAGAAAGGAGACTTTCATGACAAAAGCTGCATAGAGGTCCAATAAAAGGAATAAAAAATGTGAACACATGGCTTTAGGACTAAGTGGAAGGTAAGGAGATTTAAGAAAGCTAATTATTAATGACTCCTTCTAGGGGCACCTGACTGGCTCAGTCGGTGTATCAAGCAACTCTTGATTTCAGGGTTGCCAAGTGCCATGTTGGGTGCAGAGATTATTTAAAAATAAAATCTTAACTATGGACTCTGAGAAACAAACTGAGGGCTTCAGAGGGGAGGGGGGTGGGGGAATGGGATAGGCTGGTGATGGGTAGTAAGGCGGGCACGTATTGCATGGTGCACTGGGTGTTATACGCAACTAATGAATCATGGAAACTTTACATCAGAAACCAGGGATGTACTGTATGGTGACTAACATAATATAATAAAAAAATATTATTATAAAAAAAAAGAAAGAGGGGGAGCACAACTAGGGGAGCAGCAGAGGAAGAGGGAAAAGCAGACTCCCTGCTCAGCAAGGAGCCCGAAGCAGGGCTCCATCCCAGGACCCTGGGATCATGACCTGAGCTAAAAGAAGACACCCAGCCGACTGAGCCACCCAGGGGCCCCAAAAAGCCAGTTTCTTAAAGAGGTTTCCCTATTACCTAAGTCTTCCTGACCTACCTCTATTATATCTTTCTATATTTGAGGTTATTTGTTTAATGTCTCTCTTAAATATCAGGAGATGAACTCCTCCGCTAGGGTAAGGGCTACATTTATTTATCACTAAATCCCTAGTATCTACATGATATGACATAATAAGAGCTCAATAAAAGAATAAATAAAAAAAATAAAATCTTAAAAAAACAAAACACAGGAAAACCCAACTCCTTCTAACAGGCTGACTGGAAAAGGAGGAAGAAACTGGGTTGTGGCTGGGTGACAGGGGTCTAGAGAGTAGGTTTACTGTTGATAAGGAGGGACTATGTGCCTGGCACTGGGGATATAACATAGAATGACAGTCATAGTAGAGATGAACCTGAGTCCAATTAATTCAGTGTTTCCTTTTATTCCTTAATAAAACTCCAAATACTGTAGTGAATTTCTCTCACTATCCTACATTTACATATTACCTTCTTCAACAGTCCATACTAAATTTTTATCAGCAGTCATAGTTTACGTTAATTTGGCAAACATTACTAAGTGCCAGTGACTAGTAGTGGGGAGGCACACAAAGTTGCAAGAGACCTAGTTTCTTTCCTCAAGATGCTAAGGTTTCAGTGGATAAGAAGGACCACGGGAGTGTTAGTACTTCCTGGTTCAATAAGTGTCTTGCAAATATCTCATTTAATCCTCACAACAAACTCCGAGGGAGCTGGAATTAACCTCCATTTCACAGGTGAAAAAAAACAAGCCTCAAAAAAGCTAACCAATCTGCCCCAGGTGAAGGACCTGAAACCAGAATACAGATTCTCAGACTCAAATACTAACACTTCCCCAGCTCGCAATTCCTACCTTTAGAAAGATGACCCTGAAGAGACTGCTTGGTCATTTGCGCAGATGCTCGGTCAGCAGAATTGGACTTTAGGACACTTGAGAATAGTTAACATCCTGCATCACATCTAAAATTGCCGTCTAAATTTGGAAAGCAGCTTTTCTGCCCTCTAGCTGCCTGAACGTTCTGTAGCTGTAGGGCACAAAGACGCTGTTTTATTTACCATGATCTCAAGGATTGTGTTTTATTTAGCTTTATATTTGTCCCCCTCAGCTTTATATATAGTGCCTTTAAATATGTGCTCCTTCAGTATGTGTGCAGATTCATTTATTCACCTAATTTCATAACTCTGATAGCATTGTGAATATAATCTAGGACAGAAGTAAAAAAACTTCAGATTTAAGAAGTGAAAGAGCATGAGGCAAAGGGTATCAGAGAATGGCTTTTCTGAATTCAGAATTTTACTTAAAAAAATCAAGATGCTTTTGTGTTCTGAAATTTTTACAATATGGCGATAATTGTTAATAAGACAAAGTATGTTTAAATGTACCTTTCATAAATGTCCCATTTGACCCTTAAATAACCACCCTATAAGAAAGATAAGGCAAAGGCACTATAATATCTAGTTTAGAGTTGAGGAAATCACCTCTTAGAAAAAGTAAGTGATTTGTTCAAGGAATCAGAGACACTGGAATTCAAGGAAGTCCTGAGTTCAAATCTCTTGTTCACTCTACGATGCCTTTGACTCAAATGGATAACACTTCCTTACTAAACTGGTAAAAGAGGAATAGAAGATGAGAAACTGAATAGCTATCAAAAAAATTTTTAAAAAGTGATAGTTGGAGAATGATAATGGTACTTCATTGGAGAGAAGAACAGAAATGGCCCAAAAGTGATCCTGTAGAAATCCTTTAAATGTTGCCTTTTCCTAGGGTGTAGAAAAAGACACTCACAGATTGTTGGTGGGAGTGCAAAATAGCACATCCTTTCCAGAGGGAAACTGAGCAATTTACATTTTAAAAAAACAAACCCAACAATTCTATCATCTAGGAATGTACACTAAGAAGTAATGATGGATGTGCAGATTTTACATTTCTTCAACAATGTATTTAAGTAGTGAAAAATGGAATAACCAACTAAATCAATTATTAGAGCCATGTAATGGCATGCTATGAAGTAAAAAAAAAGGTTACAAAAGAGAAGCCACTTTAGAAAAATCCATACATTCATCTCTGCACAGAAAGAGAATGGACATGTATACCCAGTAACCATATTCACAATGGTTACTTTGGTGAAACAGTGTATCTTCTTCATCATGGTTTTGCATATTTTAGAAATTTTGTAAATAAATGTGCTACGAAATGTTTCTATATATAATTATTTCTTTTTTTTTAAAGATTTTATTTATTTATTCGACAGAGATAGAGACAGCCAGCGAGAGAGGGAACATAAGCAGGGGGAGTGGGAGAGGAAGAAGCAGGCTCATAGTGGAGGAGCCTGATGTGGGGCTCGATTCCATAACGCCGAAGGCAGACGCTTAACCGCTGTGCCACCCAGGCGCCCCAATATATATAATTATTTCTAATAAGACCTTTAAGGGGGGAGCTGTGAAACAACATCAGGGGCTTTCAAAAGAACGTTTTAGTAGCCATTTTAAAAGTACCGTTGAGAAATAACATTTCATAAACACTAGTATAACAATTAAAACACCATTGAAAAATAAAGCACTCGTTATGAATCCCCACCAAAATCTTTCCTTTCCAAATCCCAGTCTCATTCATCCCAGTTCTCATTCAGAAAAATGCTAAAAAGGTTGCTGGGCCAGAAGTCAGACAGACCTTCCTGATTTCTACCTGTAGTTTTTACTTTGTTCCAGAAAAGAAAAGCAATCACATAGGAGGCAGCTCAAAAAGCACTTTGGCAGGAAAATATTTGGGAGAAGAAGTTTCTTTCCCATTTCTTTTCCTCCTGACTTACCGACAGGACAATCCTGACAGTGAACGGCCCAGTTCCCTAATAACCTTAGAAAAGCACAAGGAGATGCGCCAATTTTCAAGATACGTTTCGAAAAACAAGTTTTACTTTGCAATGCAGGATAAAGAGCATCCTTCACGACTCATTCTGGACGTTATCAGAAGATGCCGAGAGCCTTGGGAGGACAAAGCAGGGTCTCCTCGGCTCGGGTCCCGCAGGCTACGCGTCCGGGTTCGCCTCAGGGACAAGGGCACGGTCCCTGAACACCACCCCTTGGTCCCCATGACAGTCGCTTCGAACCGCCGGGGCCGCAGCCTGCCGGACGACGGAAAAGGATCAGAGCCACGGCAGCAGGTGCCCCGGTCGCCGCGCCTGAGAAGGCACCAGCCCAGTGGCCTGAGGCAGTGGGAGGGGAGTGGTCCCCTGGGAGTCCGAGACCAGAAGGCGCGCCCCACCCGCCGCCCCAAGACCGCCCCTCCCGGGCGACGGACACGCCCTCCCTGCGGGCCGGGGCCTCCGCGCCCCGCCCGCCCCCCGGGGACACTCACCCGGCCGGGAAGTGCGTGCAGCCGCCAGCCCAGCCGCCAGCCCCTCGGGCCTCGCCCCTCGCACAGCCGCCGCCTCCCACAGCAGAGGTACCACAGCTACCACCGTGGGGCCAAGGACCCGGAACCACTTCCTTCCGGAACCGCCTCGCCCCGCCCCCACTCTGGCCCCGCCCACTGTTCGCGGCCTTGCGCTGGCCCGCTCTCCCACCGACCCCTGCTTTCAACTCCTTCGCAGCGATGCTGCCCCGCCTGGGCTGCTCCGGCCACAGCGCCTGCGCCCTCTGCTGGCCATTCCCACCTCTGCCGCTCTGTCCAGGACGCATGCGCCATGTGCTGCCAGTCCGCCGGGAAAGAAGCAATGCACGAGGCGTTCTAGGTCCTGCGATCCTGGGATCCTAGGAGTTGGAACTCATCCCTCACTCAGGTGCAGGAGCTTGGTCCCATGGGCCTTCCAGCCTTATACACAGGAGGCAAAGGTGGCGGAGCAGATGAGCCTCGGCTTTCCAGCTCCTGGCTTGGCCCTCGAGGCCCTTCCAGAACCAGCCCACCTGAACCTGCACTTCTGTAGCCGCTCCCTGCCTACTCAATCTCTGTCCATCCCCATGGCCTCACATTAAGTTTCTACCCAGAAAACGGAACCTCTGCTCTGGACCTCCCAAGTAGGTTAACGGTACCAACATCTCCCCACCATCCAGTTCAAAATACTGACTCACTTTTGTCTGCTCTCTTGATTTCTCTCCTTCCTCACTCCACCCACCAGCCCCAAAGGTAGTATGTCCTCACTCTTAGAGCTTTCTCACTTGATACTTTGATATAGTATTTACTCCTTGCAAGATTTCTCTTTCAGGGTTCACCTCATTTGGTAGTATCACCTTTTACCCTCCCTTGTCACTGTCAGCTGATTGCATTAGAATTTTCCTCTCCATCTGAATTGAATTACAGCCATCATCCCAATGAGTCCAACACCCATGATTGAGCCATGTTTCCTTAACTTCCTCAACCCAGATGACTTTACCTCTCCTCTACTTTATCCACCCATTCCCAGGCACATATTCTAGCAAATCTAGACATTCATCACTTTATACTTCTTCATCTCTAAAACCTTAAGTTTCCAAATCTTATTTATTTGGACTCACAATCCTCATCCTTGCAGTCCTATCTCTCCCTTACTCCCAATGTACTTGGTCTTCAAAGACCAGAGAGCTCTCACATCTGCTGAACCTTCTACCTGACTTAAGTCCATGGCCTTTGACTTCAACCACTCTTGTAAGCAGAGCCCCTGGAATTGCCCTTTGACACATGGTAACATCAAACCACCACCTTTAAACACTCCAGTTATCTGCGTTTTCCATTCCTACATCTGTGTTTTCAAGTACCACTTGGGAAGAAAAAGTCACACAACTATAACAGAATGATGCCACTACAAATTTATGGATACCTGCTAGAACCTTGGTGCCTCTTTTATGTGACCTCTCTCATTTCCAGTAATTGCTGTTATTAACCCTTACTACTTTCTTTAAGCCCCATAGCAATGATCATTTTCCTCTCTTCGTATGTGATGTTGCTTCCTGCTTCACAGAGAAAAGTCCTCAGTATAGTATATAAGGCCTTTTTTTTTTTTTTGACAATAAAAAAGACCATGTTAAATCAACTTAAGGCAGACTGGTCAGGATGAGAGAACAGAAGAGGTGACCGAAAAGAGAGAAACCCTTGGCAGCTTGAGCCAGGACTGGCCCTAGCAGAAGTAGTTGGGACACTCATAGGCAACCAGGTGTGCCAGGCTGGATCAAAGGCCTGCACCACAGCCGGTTTCAGGGGCCCTTCTTCAGTCACCGCTGAATTCTGTGCCAGCTGCTCCACGCTGGACATGCCCAGGATGACTGCGCCCCCGTGGGCACCCTGGAGCTGGGAGTGGTGATACATCCACCGGAGGGCGGCCGAGGTTATGCTGGGGATGTTGTCGCAGTAGCCAGACTGCAGGGCCTTCTCCACCAGGGCAATGGCCTCGAAGTGGTGCTCCTTCCAGAGCGATTCCTGCAGCTCTTAGCCCAGTTATTCCCAAAGAAGTGGCCCACAGGTTGTTTCCTGTCCTTGTCCTCATACTTGTACTTGTGGGTCAGCAGGCCCCCTGTGGGAAGACTGCAATCAGAGCCCCGCAGGCCCACACTGCTCCCAGAGACTGTTCTGGACTGGCGGGCAGGGCGGGGGGTGGGGGGATGGAGATGGTGGGGGACCATATAAGGCCTTTTATTATCTGGTTCATACTTCACCTCTCTAGGCTTCTGCTCCTTGTACTCAGTGTTCTGGCCATACTGAAGTGTTTGCCGTTTAAGGCAAATACTGCTTTTGCTTCCACTCCATTGCACGTATTGTCCCATCTGTCTGGTTAAGAGGTGTGAGACCTTTTTCTCTGCGTGTATATGGCTTCAGTCCAGGAAGGTTTTCTTCTATTCTACCTTCAAGAATTGTTTCTCCTCCATTTGTTCTGGTCTCTCTTTTAGGGAGAGCAATTATCTGTGTCCCTTTTCCTTTTTTGACATTCTGTACAACTCAAATTTGCTTTCAACCTTACTGATAAGGTTTCCCAAAGCATTATTTCTGCTTTTGTTTCTACTTAAATTCTATTACTGAGATTTTAGTTTCCTTGCTTCATTCCTTCTTCTCTCTCTCTCTTTCTCTCTTTCAAACCGTCCTATTGACTTTGCATCTCATCTTGCCTTCTTGCAAAAGGATGCTAAACTGGTGATAAAATTTTCATTTTAGATTCTGTAGTCAATAATTTTCATAAATATGCTCTTCTCTCCCTTCCGTGATTAGTTTTTGTGTACTTTATTATAGATAGATAGATAGATAGATAGATAGATAGATAGATATAGATATATTCTTTAAATCATCTTTGAAAAAGGTGATCTTTGTTCAGACTTATTGGTTAATAGACAGCACAAGCAGACAGCCCTCACACTATCTGCTGTTCACTTGTGTGGACAGAGAGGTTAAAGTAGCTTGCACAAGGTCACATAGCTCTTGGGGCGTATATGAATAATGCACATGCACACATACACAAAACAAGCCTAACAGAAATAGGTTATTATCTGCCTTTCCATTTATTTTCTTTTTCTTTGCAAAGCCAAATCTGCTATTGAATGCTGAGTACACTTAATACAAGGATTCTGTATTAGTCAGAATAAATTATGCTACAATAACAACCCCAAAATCTGATTGGCTTATAACAACAAATGTTAATTTCTCGCTTACATTTCAAGTCTATCAGAGGTCAGCTTTGGTTCTTCTGTCTGGGATGCAGGCTGAAGGTATAGACCCTCTCTGAGACATTACTGGTGTCTGATCAGAAAAAAAAGGAGCAAGAGTGGGACCGTGCACTAGATCTTAAAACTTCTGCTTTAAAGCTGAATCAGGACCTCTGAGGGTGTGGCTCAGTATGTTTCAACAAAGCCCCTCCAGGGGATTCTGAAGCACTCTTGGGTTTAAGAACCATTTCTCTGAGGCTTGTATTCCCTGTAAACCAGAAGATGGACTAGAGGCTTGTTGAAATTCACGGCAGTTTTTAGACTACTAATTTTTTTAAATTTTTTTTGTTATGTTAGTCACCATACAGTACATCCCTGGTTTCTGATGTAAAGTTCCATGATTCATTAGTTGCGTATAACACCCAGTGCACCATGCAATACGTGCCCTCCTTACTACCCATCACCAGTCTATCCCATTTCCCCACCCCTCTCCCCTCTGAAGCCCTCAGTTTGTTTCTCAGAGTCCATAGTCTCTCATGTTTCATTCCCCCTTCTGATTACCCCCCCTTTCTTTATCCCTTTCTTCCCCTACCGATCTTCCTAGATCTTATGTTCCATAGATGGGAGAAATCATATGATAATTGTCTTTCTCTGCTTGACTTATTTCACTTTGCATTATCTCCTCCAGTGCCGTCCATGTTGCAGCAAATGTTGAGAACTCGTTCTTTCTGATGGCTGAGTCATATTCCATTGTATATATGGACCACAGCTTCACTACTGGGTATTTACCCCAAAGATACAGACGTAGTGAAGAGAAGGGCCATATGCACCCCAATGTTCATAGACTACGAATTATTAAACCAGAAAAAAAGTCAAATTAAAAAAAAGAAGAAGGAATCATGTATTGATACAGACTTAGACCAAGTGCCCACTCTCATTGTCATTTTTTTTGGAGGGACACTGCTTCTGGGGAAAGCTGCCAGCTGCCCTGACATGTCTCTCCAGCTGCCCTTCTATACAGCTTTCTTTTTAAAATGCTGATGTGAGTATTAGATAATTAGAAATAAGTAGGACAAATAGCTTTCTCATCCCTTGACAATGCTGTTGGCCCAGATATTTCTCATAGTTTTTGTACAGATGGCTGTATGGTGTTGGCCATGCCTTCAGTATCTACGTTAGTCCTTCTAACCCAGGACTGCCAAAACCAGGTGAGTTCTCTCCTTCCTTAACTATCTGACTTTGGGTTGCTTATTACTGTAAATGAAATTAGATGTATAATGCCTACCTGGCCCTGTTTCCTCCTCCTTTTCTTCCGTCCCATAAGATAGGCATTTTGGGGGGGGGGATGTTGTCCTTTCTTTACCTTTACGTTTTTAAGGGCTTTGTCAACAACAGGGAGCAAATGATTTATACTGCTTGGAAGAAAATGTTTTTAAACAGGCTTATGCTGCAGATTCCTTTTTGCTCATTCTAGTCACTGTCTTTATGTCTGTTTTCCTACTGAGATGGAGGACAAATTTCTAAACAAGATTTGGTAGTTACTACCAGGTCCCATAAATTATTTCTGATAAACTCTTGTGTAATGTAATATGTGAAGTAGCTTGCCCCTGATTCTGAAAGTCATATCACATTTGTGGTGTTAAAAACGTGTTACAGCTCAGCAATTATTTTGAAAAAAAAAAAAGATATGGACTACCTACATTGATGCAAGTCAAAAAGGAACAATGAGGGGCGCCTGGGTGGCACAGCGGTTAAGCGTCTGCCTTCGGCTCAGGGCGTGATCCCGGCGTTATGGGATCGAGCCCCACATCAGGCTCCTCTGCTATGAGCCTGCTTCTTCCTCTCCCACTCCTCCTGCTTGTGTTCCCTCTCTCGCTGGCTGTCTCTATCTCTGTCAAATAAATAAATAAAATCTTAAAAAAAAAAAAGGAACAATGAGGTTAGGTTTAAAACTTAATTTTACTGCAAAACATTTTTTAAAGTTCATTATTCCCTTATTTAAATCTTTACTGCCCCTTCCTTGAAGCTCTTCCCCCAGATCCTTGATAAATTCAGTTCATATATCTCTTCCTACCATAAGCAGTCTGGTTTTGTGTCCTGGTACAACTCACATCCCAATCCAAAAGTTATTAAGCTCTCAAAGAATTTCATTTGTCTGATAAATTTGACTTAACTCCATATTTATTAGGTACCACCCATAGTCTCTTCTACTTTTTCATACCAATTCTTACTCTCCCTTAGACTAGTAGGGAAAGAGAACGTAACGGACCCTGTGGTAGATTTTATGATAATGCAATCAAAATATTTACTGCCCCTCTCTTTCCAGGTGCCCTAGTTGACAATGAGAATGACATATGTGGCTCACATTATATTCCCATTACACAGCTCTGGCTAAGTTAATGATGGCATGGCAGAAACAACGAACTATACACCAAATTACTTGTGCTTCCCCTTGCATAGTACAGGTTTCCCCTTCCATCCAAGCTTCTTATGAAAACTTTCCTAAGCCAAAATAGCATACAGCCAAGAGTATCCCCTGTTTTCTGAAAGTTTGCATTAGGCCACTTCACTTTTATGAAAGACCTACCTTAGTGTGGTAACAGCTTTTTTCTCAAATGTGAAAATTATTTTCTGATTTCTTTCAGTTAGCAAAAACAAATATGAATGTAGGTCTTTTGTAAAAGTGAAGTGGTATAACCAGAATTTTTGGAAAGCTAGGGGTTAGCAATATCTCTGGTAGGAAGCAAACCAGCCAGGGACTACACTTCCCAGCAATCCTTGCATCTATCTATCTATCTATCTATCATCTATCTATCTATCTATTTATCATCTATCATTTATGTGGGGCCATGTGACTAGTTCTTGCCAATGAAATGAGTGGAAATGGTATGCATCCCTTAGAGGACAAGTTGGTTGGGAAGCAGTGTGTATTCTCCATACTCTTTCCCTATTCTGTAGGCTTCATGCAGAAAAATATGATAAAGCTGGAAGATGAAGGAGGTACAAGATAGAAGGAGCCTAGTCCCTGAATAACCGCTGAGAGGAGAGATATAATAAGGCACATCTGTTTTGGACCTCTCATGAGGGAGAAACAAGTTCTGTTGTATCTTAGACATTTGGCATCTTTGGGGGGTAATTGTTATAGAGGCTAGCATTACTTTAACTAACGTACATGCTCATCCCCTTCTCTTTGGCCACGGAAAGACCCTTCGGGGTCCGTATAAGACTTAGTACTGGCCAAGGAGAAGTACCTATCTGCTGGGAGCTTCTGCAATAGAGTTTCCTTCCTGGTAGAAGGAGGGAGGAGTACAAGGAGCAGCCTGCCATTAACATCTTCATGCGTTTGACCATAATGGCATGAGGATGGGATGCTGGCCACAGCAACCTTCTTCTTCTTTTTTTTTTTTTTAAAGATTTTTATTTCTTTATTCGACAGAGATAGAGACAGCCAGCGAGAGAGGGAACACAAGCAGGGGGAGTGGGAGAGGAAGAAGCAGGCTCATAGCGAAGGAGCCCGATGTGGGGCTCGACCCCATAACGCCGAGATCACGCCCTGAGCCCAAGGCAGACGCCCAACCGCTGTGCCACCCAGTCGCCCCCACAGCAACCTTCTTAAAGCCAAGACACTCAGAGAAATGCTGCCCCAGAATCCTGATGTCACTGAGCTGCCTTTGGAGCTTATTATATATTATATGTGGTTAATAAATACCCTTAAAACTGAAGCCCTTCCTGCTGTGTTCAGTGAAACCATCCAAACTGGTTTACTTATTCCCAATTAAAACAACAACAACATTCATTTAACAAAGATTTATTGTGGGGTTACTCTGTGACAGGTGGTGTTCTAGGCGCTGGGGAATCTAAAAGCAAAAACAAAAACCAGGATCCTTGAGAGTGTCATCTCATGCAAGAATGTCGGTCTGGCAGAAAGATATGCAGATCAGAGGCCATGGATTTTAATTCATAGATTTCCTCAGTAACAACTGTGTTTATTTACTCACAAATATTTACTGAATTCCTGTGTTAGGTGGTAAGAATATTAGACAGTTAGGCAGCCTTGATGTCAAGAAGCTTACAGTGAAGGAGATAGACATTAGTCAAAGAATCACACAAATAAATGTCTCATCCCAAACTGTAATAATACACAAATATGTAACAGCAGACCTGGCCTCATTACCCATCACAAGTACAAATGACAACTGGCAAACTTGCAAATATAGCTAGGAGCTGTGTGGATGGGCAAGAGCCTCAAAGGGTTGAGCCTGTGTGATTTCCCTAAGCAGGAACTTTGAGGTGTAGTAGGCCAGGGCAAGCAAGGGCTCAAAAGCAAACTTTGGATTTGGAGCCCAGCTGAGTACTTCCTGACTGTATGTAGCCTTACATGAGCAACTTCACCTGCCTTGGTCCTCCTGGTAAAGTGAGCATAACAACAGTGCTTGTCTCAGAAAGTCATTCCTAAGGTTTAAGAGAGTGCATGGAAAGCCCTTAGTATAATGCCTAGCTGGCTCAGGTCTGGTTCTCCAGGAACAGAGTCTGAGGCCAGTTGGCATGCAGGAGGTGCATGGGGGAGTGCACAGAGGAGTGGAGGAAACAGGAGGGAGAACTTGGGCTGCAATGCAGCCTCAACAAAGGCCTCAGGTGAACCCACAGGAAGCAGATCTGAAGCTAAGACAGCCCTTCTGAATTGTCCCACCTTGAGGCAAGGGCTTTTGTACACCCAAATTACCCATTGGATACAGGCTACCCAAGTGAGGGGGTTTAACCTCAGTGATGCAGCCTCCCCTAGTCAAAGGCAATTCTTAGAGAGGAACTCCACCAACAAGCTTCACCAACTGTACTTCCAGCATCTGGAAAGAGACATCTGGAAGGATAAATATCTCACGCTTAAAGAGGAGGTCCATCCATATAGTGCATCATGACATCCTCCACATCAGCATTTAATGTAAACCATTAAGGCCATTATAGCAGCTGCTTAAAATTTTCCAAACCTGCCGACGACTTAAGGCTTGCTTTCTCATCATCAAAGTACAACTTCCTAAAGATTACAAGCAGAATTGTGATGCAAATATACATGAGCATGGGTCAAAAATATGTTGAATTTGTTAAGGAGCAGGATGACAGAACTGGATCGGGGGAGGATATGGGGATTGCTTGTTGGGCACGTGGATGTAGGTATACACACATCACCACAGGACATATGTTCAGTGGGGAAACAAATGCTGGGATGAGATCACAAAGTTAGGTACAAAATTGTTCAGTGGCCTGCAGGAACACAGAGACATAACCTTTAGTTAGCTTTTCTGTAAGATGAAAGTCATCTGCAACTTTCTGTCTACAAGTGAATAACTCCAGAGCCCGGGTCCTAGTCCAAGCACATGGCCAGTCATACAAAGCTGCATCCCCTGAGACTCAGCGGCCCTCGGGCTGCTGTGCTGAGACCACACTTTAGCAGGTCTTTGAAAGGGCATGCAGTTATCTTTTGGCCTTATTTCCATGTTCTTGATAATTTCTTACCATCAGTGAACACTGAACACCCCATACCAGCCATCAGGGCCGTCACTGCACAAGAGTGTCCCCTGAGAAGCCCTCCGAAGGTCAGGTCCATTAAGCAAATGAAATTTATCCTTTCCTTATGGTGGCACCAGTAAGATTCTGTTTGTTCTAAAACAATCTTTGCATCCCACCCTGGGGACCACATTCATTCCAACAAGCTCTCCACAAGTCTACTGTGCCTGACCTAGCTGCTTCTTAGCTATCACTTCTTTGTTGACAACTTTCTGGTCATTTCAAGATGAGCATACACACACTGCTAGGAAAATGTAATTAAAAGACAGATACCGGGGCGCCTGGGTGGCACAGCGGTTAAGCGTCTGCCTTCGGCTCAGGGCGTGATCCCGGCATTATGGGATCGAGCCCCACGTCAGGCTCCTCTGCTAGGAGCCTGCTTTTTCCTCTCCCACTTCCCCTGCTTGTGTTCCCTCTCTCGCTGGCTGTCTCTATCTCTGTCGAATAAATAAATAAAATCTTTAAAAAAAAAAAAAGACAGATACCACAGAGGGCTGCTGGCTGTAATTTGAAAAAGAAGTTATTTTACACAAAGGTTCAATTTCTTGGAACTCTATTCCTCATATTTTGCATTTCCTAAGATAAGGGGACATGGGGAAAGACTGCCTTAATACTATCTTGGAAGTCCAGAAGGCTGGTCACTTCAGACTTTTTCCCTAACATCAACCATCCCTCAGAGCCAACTGGAAGGATTAAACTTTGGCCTATCCTAACTTCTTCACAGAAGCTTCTCTCTTATTTACTGCATAGCTGAAGGGAGGGGTGGGAGTGAATTCTCTAGGTGTCACATCTGAAGCCTATCGGCTCCCTCTGCCCTTTGCAAGGTGACAGACTCTGGGCTGCAGCAAGGGTGATTTCTTTGCACCGTGTGTGGAGTGCGCACTGTCTTGGACCCTGACATGGATCCTAGGGTCGAAAAAGAAAACTATTTCCCTCCTGGTTAACATGGGCCATCTGTCCCGAAAACAAGAGCAAGTAAAGCCACTCCATGCCCCATAGATCTGATGGTCAGTGTTAAAGGCACGTTTTCAAGGGTTCAGAATTTTGAAAGCATTTTAATTCAGTTTCACCCACTCCATGTTTCTCATCGACTTAGAAGGACCATACTGGGTATCTGAGCCCGTGTTTGGCAGTCGATCCAATATTTATGCACAGAGAATGTGAAACAACACAAAACAGCTCACATAAATCAGGTTACCTAAACACCACATTAATTTGGCTTGTTGGGACAGGAAGATGGGGAAGTGATTGGTTCAGGGAATACTACTTTCAAATCCCATGTTCTTGCTTCTAGGTACAATGGGGACGTGAACTAATAATACAGCCCGCTCTGCTGCTTTGAGTGGATGGATGGATAAGACATGCTCGCAAAAGCACACTCAAATGAAAATTAGATAGTAGTGATGGCAGCACAATTTTGTGAATGAATCAAAGATGGAGTTGTACAAAGGGAGGATATTTTTTATAACATGTGAATGATATCTCAATAGTTTTTTTTTTTTAAAGCACACTCAGAACGAAGATTCCCCGTGGGGGTCCTAGCCCTTCTCAGCTGTAAGCACCTGCTCTAGCAAAAGCACTTCTGCTGCTCAGGGGCAGAAGAACCTGTCAACTCCCCTGGGGGTACCAAAGCTGGGGCCCTGGAGGCTACCCCAGTCTGTCAAGTTCCAGCACTGTGTCCTCAAGGAAGTAATCCTCTCCTACCAACCTCATAACCTGGAGAAGTCTTAGGACCACCTCACATACAGCAGGAACTGAGAACGTACTGCTCTTCAGGTTCACTCCTGCAGAAGAAGCTTAAACCATGGCAAGGAGAGGCCACTGCTTCTCACCTCCTGAGATCATGGCGGGGCATCAGTTCAAGATCTTTAGTGGCTTGTGCCAAGCCTTGTGCTTAAATTTTCCTCTGAATTAAACCTTGAACCAAAACTGGTACCCACACCTTGGACCCTGCTCCTGTCTTTATAATTTCCTCATTGACTTCTGGGCCCTCATTCCCATCCCATCAGAGATACTAAACTCAGTTGACCCTCAAGAGACGTTAAGCCAAATGCTCTCTCTCCACAGGAAGCGAAATGCTCTCTCTCCACTCCTGCCCCATCATACATTATATTCTTATGTCTCTTGGGAATGTCATTGATGTCTATTTTAGGTTCCAAATTCTATTTATCAGACTACACTGTTTTAGTTATGGAAGTTTTATCACAATATTCAGCTGTTCGGGGGAAATGCTCCCTTTTTAAAAGCTCATTTTTTAAAGTTTCTTAGCTTTGTGTTTACTTTCTTACATGTACTGTATAATTATATTTACAAGTTGTGAAAAAAGAAATTCCATTGACTGGGACTTGATTTAATTTATAAATACTGCACAAAAGTGAGTGTTCCTACTATGAGTCTCCTTCACACACACAGGTTTTCCCACCTGGGGACATGACACGTCCTCCCATTCACATCTAATATCCTTCAATCAAGTTTTAGATATAGTTTGTTATTTCCAGGAATTTTCTGGGTTTTCTTGGCATCAACTTCCTATTAATTGTTAATGGGTAAGAAAACTACTGATTTTTCTTTAGTAGTTGGCTCACCTGTGAAAATACTGTAAGAGTCTTTCACTTGTTTCTCTTTGGGTCTGCCCTGCCCCCAAGCACTACCTGTAAAGGCTTCTCTTTTCTGTTCCTAAGCATTCTCACTCTACTTTCTCACATAATTGTGTTTCTTGAACAATACTGAAGAGCAGGGATGGAGGTCACTCTGCGTTGTGCCCCCAAAGTAATGGGTAATGTGCCACAGTGTACCTCTAGAAACAAAACAGTTCCTTACATTTGCTTTCCAAATTTAGTTAACAAAGCATTTGACTAATAGAACACCTGTACATACTAAGAAAATTTTAGGATGTTCACAAAATAAAAATTGCTCTTAGGAGTGACTGGCCACCACTGCGACCTTATGGCCAGGGCTCAAGACGACAGAAGCTACTTGTAATGCTACTTTCAAAGACCAGCATAGGGAAAGAGGATGTCCACTCCTGTGCACTCAACAGAGGCTTTGTCAGCAGAGCTGAGGAGGGCTGCATTGACTGGATCCCCGGCTTCAGAGATAGCAGCCCAGAAAAGTTATCATGACAGTTTCAACATTCCCACTCCAGTTCTGCCCTCCTGGCTCTTGGTCTTGGCTGGTATTGTCTCCCAGGCTGTAGACAATTCGTGAATCAGATTAAAAAAAAAAAAAAAGCTGGTCTGGGTTTTAGCTTACTGGAAAATAAGGGTCACCATACCCATTATAATTTTGTTTAAATGCCAGATTGTTATGTGGAATGTTTTTGTGGATTACATTAAGGATAACCACATCTTAGTTAGCTAGAATTGCCTCACATCAGTGGTATGAAAGTACAGCAACTTTACTGTACCTAGAAGTTCATCATGTCCTGGGGACAGCTCATCACTTAAGCTTATTTCCACAGTTGGCTGCACTTGGAACTGCCAACAGAGAAATTTTAATGAGTTTGACAGGGAAAGGACACCAACACAGGATTTTTGGTTTTTCTCCACATAGGTTTTAAAAGATGTGACTTGGTTTCAGAACATTTCTTCACTGAGCCTACAGAAACAAACAAAACACTAGCAAGCCATCAGACTCTTCGATGAAAATGTATTTCACGTTAAACACAACGTACAGATGATGCAAATGAGGCATCACCATGGTCACAATGGTGCTGTGAGGTACAACGGATCACAACAAAACAAACATTTAGCAAAATAAAGCTGTAAGAAAGATGGTGAATCATTTTTTGAAAGTCAGACCATGCTGTCATTTTCTGTGTGCTTGTCATGAAAGGGATTTTCCCCTGATATTCATCAAGATCAATGGCACTGCATTACTGGAGGCATGTATTTTATTTAATATATACACATACACAAACATACACAGTTTTCATAACTAATAAAGCCTTAAACTGTAGCTGGTTTTAAAAGCACATGAACAAGATTACTATTGAGACTTCTTTTTATCTCCTGGTTGCAAACCTCAGTCAAAATTATGGATCTTTTTCAAACGCTTTACCATACAACTCAAAAAAAAAGTTCCAAAAGTCGTCAGATTTTTTAATCTGAAAGTCACATTTCACCACAAAATTAAAATTAAGAAAACACATTATTATATGGCATGAAACATGTGGAGTATACATTCTCATGTCATTTGTCCCCCGTTCAGATGTTTTCATGTTGAAGTTTATTAAAGTGATATATTGGGTCCAGTTCAGGGCCCCCTTGTTCCAGAACACTATCATTTTCATTTGTGCCAGTCTTCATCAGAGTTGGGCAAACACAGGAGCAAACTAAAAGGGTCCCAAGATCCAAGAGAAAAGCGATAGCAAAAACATGAAAACCAACCACCTGTGCATGAGACACACAATTCACTCAAACTTCCTTCGGCCCAAAAGCCACTTGATGGCTTGGAGATTTTTTTAAGGTGCAACAATGACAAGATCCTTGCTAGACTGAGGTGCCCACGTCTATAAGAAAGTGCGTAAGTGAACAGAAATTATTCTGCACTCCTTGTTTCCTTAATCAACCAGACATATTCTGTTAGGTCCCCAAGGAGTAATGTGGGGCAACACATTTTACAGGTGGCTAAGCTTAATAATACAAAAAGCTTCTTGATAGAGTAACTTCCAACAAAGAAACCCCAGAGAAGGGGGAAAACCCTCTGGAATTTCTTCTAAACACAGACAAGGAGATAGGCAGCCCAAGTTCAGTATATATGTTTAAGTAGAGTCTGGGTTAATGTCTAGAATATTTACAGGAAAAGACATCTACATGTCTATGTACTCCAACTTTGGGAATAAGAACAGCTATAAGGTGAATTTCCAACACAGAATCACCTGGGTTATTGAGAGGATCACTAAGATAATAAAGTAGTACTGGAAGCACTGTATCAGCAGCTGAAGCTCATAAATAGAACTGTAACATGAAACTTCGCTAAAGCCTAACAAGGCCAACGTTTTAATGTTTCTACCAAGATTGGCCAGTGTTCGACACACTAACTAGGAATATGCAGTTACATTTTGATCTAATAATTTGGAATCCAGTTATATAGGACAACAGAAGCTTCTTCAGAGGACCGGCAGCTCGGATTTGACTACCAGCAGCTTCATGGGTTCTCCAACCACCACCTGTGTCAATTCAAAAACAAAACCAGGTAAGATGAATGAAGAGACCACGTTGTACCTATTCTTTCTCACTAAAATGATCACACTGTGTGGGACTTCCTACCTTCTTGTAATTGTATTTTCCTTGGCTCATATAGTATCTTTCAACTGAGGTGCTACAGCATTTTGGGTAGGACTATGCTATTAGGTGGCCACATTCTGTTTGGGTGGGACTGTCCTAACACCTGCAGGATGCTTAATGTCCCGAACTCTGCTTTCCAAATGGCAGTGCTGCCCCCAGCCATTGTGACAACAAAAACCCTCCAACACATTTTAAGATTTCAGAAGAGGACTAATTCTAAGAAGCCAAATGCAGTCAAAACAAACAACTAAGAAAACACATGCTTATTTATGTTTTTTTCTATCCCATTCTTTTTGTTTTTTTTTATTTTAATTCAGTTACTTAACATACAGTGTACTGTTAGTTTCATGTGTACGCTATAGTGATTCAACACTTCTGTACATCAGCCAGCGCACATCACGACAAGTGCCTTCCTTCATCCTCATCACCCAACCCCCTACCCACCTCCCTTCTGTAACCAGCAGTCTGTTCTCTAGAGTTAAGAGTCTATTTCTTGGTTTGCCTTTTTTTTTGTTCCCTTTTGCTCGTTTGTTTTGTTTATTAAATTCCACATATGAATGAAGTCATACGGTATTTGTCTTTCTCTTGCTGACTTATTTCACTTAGCATAATACTCTCTAGGGACATGGTTTATTCTAAAAATTACCTGCCATGCATTCCCTTTCATGTGTGAAAGGGCCACAACTTCTTTCCCTAGAATCAAGAGAAGAGATGCACTGTCTACAGCCAAAAGCTGAGCACAGAAAGATGTATACAAAATACACTGGCCTTGGTCGTGTGGTCTCCCCAACCTGTTTCCTCATTTGATATGACTTAAGTAATCTCTGTACCCAACAAGGGGCTCAAACTCCCTGAGATCAAGAGTCACATGCTCCTCCAACTAACCCAACCAGGCGCCCCAAAATAGACTTTAATATTCTTTTTAGTAGGCTCTATGCCCAACATGGGGCTTGAACTCACAACTCCATGATCAAGAGCTGCATGCTCTACTGACTGAGCCAGCCAGGCACCCCACGTTTCTTCATTTGAGAAACAGAAAGGTTGGACTATATAATATCAGTCATTGAAGTTCTGTTATAGGAGTGGAGGGTAAGAGACACTTAACTCTAGGAAACGAACTGAGGGTTGCTGGAAGGGAGGTGGGTGAGGGGATGGGGTAACTGGGTGATGGGCATTAAGGAGGGCACTGGGTATTATATGCAAATGATGAATTACTGAACTCTACCTCTGAAACTAACAATACACTATATGTTAATTAATTGAATTTAAATTAAATAAAACTTTTTTTTAAAGATTTTATTTATTTATTTGACAGAGATAGAGACAGCCAGCGAGAGAGGGAACACAAGCAGGGGGAGTGGAAGAGGAAGAAGCAGGCTCATAGTGGAAGAGCCTGATGTGGGGCTCGATCCCACAACCCCGGGATCACGCCCTGAGCCAAAGGCAGACACTTAACCGCTGTGCCACCCAGGCGCCCCTAAATTAAATAAAACTTTTAAAAAAGAAAGTGAGAGTGTGCTGAGAATACAAAAATGTTTCGAAGAATCTAAAGTGGGAGGACAATTGGAATTAAGTTATGAAAGGATTTCATAATAGATTCTAATTATGTTTTTGTCATCAAAAACAAATAAGCCCCAAACTGAAGTAAATCCAATGTGAGGTATATATAACCAAGTCACACAAATGCAGAGTGTTTATAACCCATTTTGGCAAGAAAAAAGGCCAAAGGTGGGGAACGAAAGCTTCAGGACGCAAATTTCAGTTCTCCATTCCCCCACTCCCTCAGGTGTAATCCAAGAAAAAATGTTTGCTTTAAAAGATTCCAGAATGGGTCAATAGAACAGCAAATTGTTTGGCTCAATGCTCCTCACTGTATATAAATGATTGTAGATAGAATGTGGGATGTCACTGAGTAAAACTAAGGGAGAATTTCATTTTATTAATACCACCTTGCACCACTATTACAGCATTTCTCGCTTTGCCTCTAAAAATTGTGCTACTCCAGACAGATGGCTGGTCAAACTTTTAGCAGTGCTTCTCAACACACACACCCATCCACAAACCCCAAACAGCAGGGGTGGGTATGGTGAGGTGTGGCAACGAAGGCTCTCATACAAAGGATTTACTTGAAATCCATCTCAATTATTGTGTGTGTTGCAGTATATACTATATAGAGGTCCCCCCCATCTCAAAGAACGTTCCTATGAAACCTTTTGTAATGGCATAAGGTGAAGAAGCAATTACCACTTTTAGATGAAAAATTTTTTGAGCACTTCCAGACTCCAAAAATAACCTCTTAGGCTTTTCTGATACTTTAGAACACATCTTGCCAATGGATGTGCAAAATAAATGGAGATAAAAGACAGATGCTCACAGACAGTGCAAAGCTATGGCAGCTGAATGCTGAGTGCAGTTCTCAGGAAGGAGCTTGGCGGAGCCACTCTCACTGCTCAGGGTGCACACTGCCTCTATAAAAGCTGGCTGCAAGATGAACGCTGAATACTATTTTCACATTTTGCTTTTTTTTTTTTTGTAAAAGCGAGAATCCTCTTTTTTATTACTTTCAGTTAATATAAACAGGAAGTAATGTAGGTGTTTCGTAAACTACATTTGGCATAGCATGGAACTTTTGAAAAACTGGTGATACCCGTATTCCTAAAACTGACCATCCAAGAGACTGAGAGATGTTTATCCCACCTTCGCAAACCCCAGTTGGAGAGGTATAAATTTAGACTATAATCAAAAGACTGTACTGTACCTTTCATTAAAGAGATGTATTTGTCAACAGAAGGTGTTCAGAGTATTTTCTTGGCCAGGACTGTTAAATCCTTCAATCAGGTTTTTGTTACAGTCATCCAGGCTGAGATTTTCACTGGATCGCTTGGGGTACATGGGGGGGCCAGTGAAATCTAGGAGATCCTGAAGTGCTCGGGCATTACCAGTTCCATTTTGGTCCAGAGACACCCCAGGAATCATTTCACTTACTGGTGAAAATTCTGGGATGGAGATAAGCTCTTCCTTTGAAACAGGACTGGAATGTGGGGAGGGGGAGAGAAGGAGAGAGGTAGAGAGAGAGAAAGAGGCAAAAACTAATTCTATTTCCAATATTTGGTTATATTACTTTTCTAGAGAAGATGGATTTAGAGCCAGAGCTGGTGTGAAACATACTACACAAAATACAAGTTAGTACAACTCTGAGACACTGATAGACACAAGGCCCCCATGGAGGAGAACAAGGGAAGTGGACTGCACAGGGCTGTGAAGGCCAAGCTCACACTGTCCACAGAAAGAAAGAAAATAAAGCCAAAGGCACCAGCACTGCAGAGAAGCCAACCACTTTGAAAACTTTCAAAATGGGGAAACCAAATAGAAAGCAAATGCTAGAAGTTAAAACTGAGCTGAGGAAGGGCCCTAATCAGCACTGGGGCTCCTAGTGCTGCTTTTCTCTAGCAGTGTCACTGTGGATGAGCTGTTTTTTTCTCCCCTGGCCTCAGTTTCCTCTGCTGTACAATGGGGTGAACAATCATTTCTTCCTACCAGGGCTCCCGTGAGCGTGATATGATCGTACCGAGGAAGTCTGTGTGGAGCCACCAGCAGCAAGTGCTCGGTTTCGGTGGGAGCCATCGTTAACATGGACCCCACCATTCACCTAGTCCCCTGCAGAGCAAATCTCTCCCATGTTCCCGCTCTAAAGTGAGGTCCCACTGCACCCTGACTTATCCAGCTCCTGCCCAGCACGCCTGGCTCGCTCTCTCTTCAACCTGGAGATGGAAGAAGGAGTTTCACAGCTGTGTCAACCACAGGCCTAGCTCAGATGAGTGCTGGGCTGGTATGTGAGGTCCTGTCACTTGGAGTCTTTCTTAACAGCCAGAGTAAGGCTGCTGCAAGGTTTGACTATTCTTTTCTTCCTTGATAAGATCTGAGAGAAGAATCTGCAAAAACCAGTTGAACTGAAGAAACTCAGAAAATCCATCTCCCTCATACTCAGCCTAGTTAAGGGGCAGTAGAAGATGTAACACCACTTCTGGTGGCTGTAGCCTAGGAAAACTGCCCCATCAGCAGAAACACCCACCCCATCTCCACCTCACCTTGCCTCCTTTCCCTGGGTTTAAACAGCTGGTCAGAGCGTGAGGAGGAGAAAACGCCGCAAGCTTGGGTGCAACCTCCAGGAGTCATCTCTCTCTAAATGCAGAGGTGACCACAGGAGAACTCGGAGCACACACAAAGCCCTTCGCTTTCCTGAACCCTGGTGGATGCTGTGTCTTATCCCATACCCCACTCCCAGAGACATAAAGAATAAGCAGAGGTAGGCTCAACATAGGGTGGGGGCAGAAATGTTGCACTAATGTTTAAGATGCCTCAGCAGTTTTGCCCTGGGGGCTGAGGAGATGGACGATGGAGGCAATGGCTGTCTCTGCAGAATTTGCTCTACTGGTGACGGGGTGCTGGACCCTGGGTTTTTACATATTCGGCTCAAGGCCAGGGAGCACAAGCTGGGATATTTACAATCACTGTGCCCTACGAAAGACCCTCCTGTCCAGACAAAGCTGAAAATTCACAGCCAAGGAGAAAAGGGTAAGTTCTGGCCAGATGGAGGTCTGACAGAACTTTTGCAAAATGCTGTCACTATCTTCTGACTCAGACAGCTGCCCCCACTCAACTGCCCCAACCACAGCCAGCGAGAGAGGGAACACAAGCAGGGGGAGTGGGAGAGGAAGAAGCAGGCTCCCAGCAGAGCAGGGAGCCCAATGTGGGGCTCGATCCCATGCCCTGAGCCGAAGGCAGATGCTTAACGACTGAGCCACCCAGGCGCCCCTGAATTCTCCTTTTGATTGGAATTAATTTGCCAGGTAATATCATCTACAAACATACTAGTTTAAGAATTCCTTAAGATGTTAGTATCTGAAAGCAAATTAGATTCCTTATCAAGTCCCCAATGACAAGTTTATTTAACATAAGACACTGGACACAGTGAGTCCTGTTGGTGTTCCACTCAGGTCCCCTTTGGCTGTAGGTGCACCCGTTTCCCAGCTGCAGAGAGAGCAGGCTGCTAATAACTCATAGCTGCCACCCTCTATCTCTGAATGACCACCTTTGGCTGACAGGAGCCCTATGCCCACGGAAGTTATACCTGCATCCCCCATCTTGGGTGACCACACTCAATGACTGATGGATACAGTGGCACAAAGGCTGCCAACCTTAATCAGACCACTCTCTGGTAGAAATTCATCCTCCAGAGCTCCCGTAGGACCTGCCGAAATAATCCTTGCTTAGTGACTTCCCCTGTCCCATCCTGCTTTCCACCCTTCACTTGCTCCAGAGAACTCTTGAACTATAAATCCCATGCCTTAGAATACCTGTCCCAGGCTCTACTTCTTTTTTTAATATTTATTTGTTTGAGAGAGAGAGAGAGTTTGTACACAAGGAGGGGGAGGGGCAGAGGGCGAGAACCTTCAAGCAGACTCCCTGCTGAATGCAGAGCTGGACATGGGGCTCAATCCCATGACCCATGAGATCACAACCTGAGTTGAAACCAAGAGTTGGATGCTCAATCCACTGAACCACCCAGGCGCCCCTCCCAGGCTCCACTTCTAAGGAACCCTACCTAAGACACTAATAAACCACTGATAGCTCTCTGAATGCCAATGGAACCTATTTTAGTTGATTCAGGTGTATAAAAGACTAAAAAAATCAATGAAAAGGCAGTGGAGGTGTTTGGAGAAGAGATGAGGCTCACATGCAAAATAAATCAACCTACCTTACATCCATAGACTGAACTTCTTCAGTTGAGTCATCCAGACTGTTTGATTTCCCATCAAGGGTGTCCAGATGAACAAGTCCCCCAACTGGTTTAAGCCCGTTAGAGAAAATGTCTTGGGGGAAAGTTTCTGGGGCAGTACGCCCCACGCCATTAACTTCCTGGCAGGTGTTTAATCCATTTATTTCTGATTGAGAACACAAAGTCATTCTGTTAACCATAAAATATCCAGAACAATGAAATAACAGAGGAAATATATATTGAGGCAATTAATTTAATCCTCTGCCTTGCCAACAGTGCAACACCTTTTGAAAAAAACAAACAAACAAACAACAACAACAACAAAAACCCTGTGTCATCAGTTTCACACAGGGAAAAGAAGACTAATGACATCATCAGTGTCTGTGCAGGGCTCCAGACCCACCCAGGAGGCTTGGTGTCTTATACTGTGCAGGTCCCCAGGCTCTGTATTCTTGAGCCCCAAGGCAAAGGAGAGATGTGGAGTGCCTCTGAGATGGACACACCCTTCTGACTTTGGTTGCCATAATATATTCACATCTAAGGAGTTTTAAATATACTTGAGGGAGAAGAGCCAGACTGCCCGGAAGTCTGGAAGACAGGAAAAACCACCGTAGCATAGCAGAGTTGGTTCTGAATAGAAACTGACCAGCTGTTAAGCTCCCTGGAAAGTGGCATGGGCCAGCAGGTGGCCAGCTTTCTGTGCTGGCACTATTCGAGTACTGCTTTTTGAATGGACCTGACAGGCCTGTGGTGGAGATGGAGACTCCACCAGAAGGGAGACTACACAGTCTCCTAGCAATAACACTTTTAAGACCCCTGGGTGCTTGTGCTCTGCAGGACATGCTATGAGTGCATACCTGCTGAAAGGAAGAACTCGAGAACCAGTTCTCGCACTCACCTATTTTGTTTGGGACAACTGGTTTTGTCTTTTTTTCCACACACACAGCAGACTGAAGCTCCACCTTTGGGTCTTCTTTCTGAAACACATACAGGGAAGGGTGACTTTACACAGAAAGACTAGTGCTTCTGAAAAGCATCAAAGGGTATTTGGAACTGTGCTGAGCCATCTGCCTGTTCCATAGTAATTCTTGGAAACTTTTGAGCTTATTACAAATCAGCTGTGTTTCCCTTATTAATATGTCAGTATTTTCTGTTTTATTCAGGGACTACTGTGCCTCTCTCTGCATCCCTACCCCCACTTCTTGGAGGAAATCTTTCATTACCACCCTGTCTCTGAAACTCTTCTCTTAGACTTCTCTTTCCTTACAGGTACCTAGAGCCTCCTTAATCTAGCCAGGAACAAAGTAGGAAGAGTTCAATTTTTCTGGCTGTTCCTCTTCAAGACCAGCAATTCCACTGAATATACTGTGCCACTCTTTTCTCCTCAGTCTGTAAACTATTAAAATGGCGCTCTGAACACCTACCTTCACTTCTGGAGACACATCGCTCTTCCTCGTTCTCTTCATGATTTCATCAATTCTCTGGAAACCAAAAGAACCAGGTAAGAGGACTACAATACCAAATACACATAAAAGCAGCTGGGTCTATATGCAATTTCATATGTCAGAAAACTTATAAAAGAGAAACATCAGCACAGGATAATGAGTACAGAAAGGTTTTCCAAATATACACCTCTGCCCTATAAACAAGGTCAAATGCTTGAGAAGTGAACTAATACCTAAAATCAACAGTTTTGATCCCATCTTTTTCGTTCCTCTCTGTAGGTTACCTAAAAATTAACAAATCACCACCTGCCATTCTAGAGGACCACCCTAGAGAAAGTGAAGCTGAGGTGCAGGTCAGGAGGGGAGGCCTGAAATTGGTCTCCTAGCCCTCAGGCCTAAAGTAGTACAAAGACTGGGCTGGATCTAGGACACCTTGGGAATGGAGCTTTATAAGCCTCCTTAAACCTAACTTTATCCCTAATTACATGAAATGTAAATGGATGGGACACTCCTATGAAAAGACAAAGACTGAAACTGGATTAAAATAACAAGTCCTAACTATATGCTGCTTACAAGAGACATACTAATAAGGACACACATAGGTTCAAAGTAAAAGGATGGAAAAATATTTACCATGTAGACACTAACCATAAAAAGGCTGACAAAGAGGACTTTACGACAATTATTACTGGAGATAAAGATATATTAGCAATAAAGGGGTCAATTCAACAGGAAAATGAAATAATATGAAATATGTATTCACTTAACAGCAGAGCTTCGAAACATACAAAAGTTGATAGAACTGGAAAGAGAAATGGATAAATTCATAATCACGAAGCTTTCAACACTCTTCTCTGTTACTAATAAAACAAGATGACAGAAAACCAATGGAGATACAGAAGATTTGAACAGCACTACCAACAAACTTGACCTAATTAAATTTTAAGATCACTCTACCCAAGAACTACAGAACAGAACTGGATTCATTTCCTGTTCTTGCCTCACCCTAACTCCTCCCGATCCTTAGCTCTTACCTTCTTCCTCTCCAGTCGCTCCTGCTCAATCTGCAGCATGATCTGTTCTCTTTCTAGACGCATCTGTTTAGCTGCCTCCTGGGCCTTTGCTTCTGCTGCTTCCTTCTGACAGAAACAGGAAAACCAAGGCACAGACTCTACTAAGCTGAGAAAACAGTGTAGTGGGATTCCTTGGGATATGCCCATGTCCTTCCACCTTATCATCTACCTCAAAGGGAATGTTGTTTCAATATTCAGTGTGGATTTACACAGCCTGCTCTATGACACAGTAGACGTGACCAGGCCTCACTCATATCTCAGTCCACCATGCAAATTACCTGCAGATAGTTCCCATACTGCCTGCCAAGGTCTTTCTGTGTCTGAGGGCAGTCTCTAGTCATGTGCATGCGGCCAGGAGTTTCAGAAACTGAGTATGGAGCCAGATGTGGGCCTTGATCCCACAACCCCAAGACGACAACTAGAGCCAAAACCAAGAGCTGGATTCTCAACCAAATGAGCCACCCAGGTACCCCAGGAGTTTCAGAAACTTAACTCCCTAAGGAATGACCTAAAACCATGAGAGGCAGGAGTTGACAGATAAATAATCCAGTTTCCTCACCCCTCAGAGGGACAATTCTAAGGAATATTGCACAGTCTCTTAAAGAATGCCAAAGGGACTAGCTCCCAGTGGTCCACAGTAAGCTACTCATCAGTTCGCTTATATGGGCTTTCCTCTCACTTCCCTACCAGCTTCCTGGGATCTTATCCCAAATAAACTACTGGCACCCAAATTCTCATCCTTGGGTCTACTGTTTGGGGAATGTGAACTGACATACAGCAAACATTACAAACTTTATTTGTTTGCCCAAAGTAACTCATACTTAATAACCAGCCCAGTTAAAGAAAAAATTTCAAGTAAATATTACGAGTCATTAAAATTTAACTCATTTTACCCAATATTAACTAAAGCCCTTAAGGAGAGTCCATATGAAGACTCATACAGTACCTGCTTTTCAATAATGGCTTTTTCTTGCTTTTCTTTTTCTTGTTTTTCCTTTTCTTGCTCTTCTTTTAATAACAGCTCCTCCTTGGCCTTTCTCTTAGCCTCCTCTTCTGCCTTTCTCTTTTCTTCCTCTTCCTGCCGCTTCTTTTCCTCTTCCTGCTTATGGGCTTCCTCTTCTAGGTGAAGTCTTTCCTCCTCTGCCTTTCTTTTCAATTCCTCTCTCTCCAGCCTTTTGAGAATATAACTGTTGTTAAGAGATGATGACATTCTCAAAAGGCAAACTGCCAAAGAACTGTGTGCTGGCAGGAGAGCATAAGGTACAACATAGTCACAGACATGTGCACTTGAATTA